>NC_134487.1:252572592-252737592 GCF_040206685.1 Ascaphus truei | reverse complement strand
AATGTATTACATGCCAAACAAAATTTATAGTCTATGCTATTGATTGCCCATGTAAGAAGTGCTATATTGGGAAAACCATTCGACCTTTAAACGTGCGAATAGGTGAACATGTAAATGGTATTAAAAATGCCAAACGCAATGCAGAAAAAGGACAGAAAATACATAATTTAGCACATCATTTTTTGGAATATCACAACAGAGAAACAGAAGGGTTAAGTTTTAGAGGCCTTGAGGTGGTACTAAAAGATATTAGGAAGGGTGACAGGGAACTCAAATTACTACAGAGATAACAGTTTTGGATCTATACACTAAAAAGCAAAATACCAGGTGGATTAAACGATGTGATAGAGTTCAACCCCTTTCTTAGATAACCTAATCTTTAGGGGTTTTTATATATTTTATTATTTTCGAATACATTTTAATATATTTTAATAATTTTCAAATTTTAAAAGTAAACAAAATAAAATAATATAAAACTATTATGATTATTTTAATAACAGTAACAACTCTTTGATCTAATAAGGTATCTAGGGATCTATAAATTATAACCTAAATATTTGTCAATGTTATGGTCTTTCATAATATGATGTATGATGAGGTGGAAAGGATAGGAGGGATTTTTGAGGACACCAATTTAGCTAAGCAGCAAAGATAGTAAGTTTTGAATTAATAAGTATGGAGGTGTATTTAAATGAATTACATATGTCATTGATATTTTAATAGACTATGACCTTAGACGATCTATATATCTCTAGAAATATGTATACAGAAAAAATGTGGTTATGAATTTTTAATGATATATTTTTAATGGGATGTCATAAATGTTTTAGGTGTTTTGTGGTCATTTTCCAATTGGAGTATGCTTTTAATATGGTCATACATGTTTTAAGCATTAAGGGTAATTAGGGGGTGTTAGCCTATATAAGGCTACCTCCTGACATGCCCCTTCACTTCCTGATGAAGCGCTAATTTAGCGTGAAATGCGTAGAGGGTTTGCAAGGTTCACACGTCCAAAGTTGGTGTGATACCTGTTTGTTGGGAGTACCCCTAACCTAGACGGTTCCTAGGGATTCACGCAATGAGTGTTCAGCCCTAGCTAAGCTCGACACTCTCGCGAGACTGCCCGCGTTGCCTCCAGTCACTCACTGGATTCGCTTCCGGTTTCCGGCGGTGATCCATAGTGTACTAGGAAAGAGGTTCTTGCAGTGGCAGCGTCGGATCGGTGTGGGGTCTCCAACGCACATGCAGGAGCACTTGATTGTAAGTCTATGTATGTAACGTGTGCTATTAAAAGTGGATTGTTTGCCTAACATCTTGTCCTCTCTGCGCTCCTAAATAAAACAATCTACAGGGCTTTTTTTATTATAAACATTTTTCTATAAATTTTGAACCACAGTATAGTACACTACAACCAAACAGTAAAGTCGTCCAAAAATTGGCTGGCCTTCCAGGGAAGATCCCTTGTATGCCATTGATGGTGTCTCTCACGGTTCTCATAACATGAGTGGTAACATGAAAATAACGCTGCACTTTTCCAAATTTGAGTTCCTTAAATTTGCCGGCAGACACTTCTTGCATTTATTTCCTGCATAATTTACATTGTGGGTCGCTGTACATCTCAAAACGGACGTGGTGTTTAAAGATGAACAGGGCACATTTCTGGGCTAGACCAGCACTTCCAATCTTGTATTTTTCCCAGATGCGCTGCGGCAGTTCTCTAAAGGTGATGTCTGGCAGCGTTACATTCCTGGGTGCTGGAGCGGGTGTGCTTCTGGCAGCGGGCGAGGGTAGGTGGTCTGGGAGGATGCTTTCCTCCTGTCATGGCCTTTTGGGGTTGTCATCTCTTGTTGTGGCCTTACCGAGGTTGTCATCCCTCCACCAGAAGGGCATGCATGTATTCTGCAGGCGGAGGGGGTGAGCGTGGAGGGTCATGTTGTGTGCTTGGTGTTGGAAGCATGAAGGTCAAATCCAGGGGTGAAAAAGGCGCCTCCTGGCCAACCTCCTGCATCGGACATACAGGGGCAGGGACTCCAAGCAAAGAATAGATCGCCGCAATGTTCCTCTCCATCTTATCCATACACCTATCCATATTGAACAGTGTCTCCAAAAGAAGATCAAAATTTTGCAGCGTTGAGTTGTCATGGATTTCAACACAACATAAACCATTCAGCATGCAGGTGAACGAGCTGAATCTGGAGTGAGGAGTGCTCTGGAAATCTGCATGGATGAGTGCTGGAGCAGGTGTGCTGGGGGTACCCAGCAGAGCATCATCGTGGATGGGTGCTGAATCAGGGGAGCTGGGGGTTCCCAGCAGAGCATTGTAGGGGATGGGTGCTGGAGCAGATGAGCTGGGTGTTCCTGCATAGCATCGTAGGGGATGGGTGCTGAAGCAGGTGAGCTTGAGATTCCCAGCAGAGCATTGTAGGGGATAGGTGCTGAGCAGGTGATCTGGTGTTCCCAGCAGAGCATTGGTGGACAAAAGGTCTTACTCGGTGGGTGCTGGGTCAATAATTGTGGTTGTCCAAATTGTTTGATTTGAGAATATGTTAGCCATTTTCTTCTTCACATAAGGTCCAGGGTTCTTAACTTTTGGAGTAGGAGTGTACCGAGTAGCTGGTACCCGGCATTTCCAA
The DNA here is from genome assembly GCF_040206685.1 of Ascaphus truei. NCBI lineage: Eukaryota > Metazoa > Chordata > Amphibia > Anura > Ascaphidae > Ascaphus > Ascaphus truei. The sequence continues at coordinate 252,734,959 of NC_134487.1, read as the reverse complement.
GCACATTTCCAGCTACCCGAACATTTCCCTGACCCATCAACTGAGAATAGGGCCCAGCGCTGGGTAATGTCAAAGTAGCTGAAAATCTAATTACTTACCTTTCAGTCGGCGTAGGACAGAAGGATTCTATAGCGGAGGAGGTGCAGAGGTATGGCGGTAGAGGAGCGGGGGAGTGGAGGAGTCACGGAGGTGCAGCGGGTGGGAGCAGAGGGTGAGCTGAGGTGCGGCGGGTGAGAGCGGAGGAGGTGTGGCCGGTGGGAGCGGAGGAGGTGCGGCAGGCAGGAGCGGCGGAGGAGCGGTAGAGGAGGGGCAGTGGGCTGGAGGGGAGGAGGAGCAGCGGTAGTGAGCAGAGGAGGAACGGCGGGTGGGAGCAGAAGAGGAGCGGTGGGCAAGAGCGGAGGGTGAGCGCGGAAGAGGAGCTGCGGGAGCGGAGATGCAGAGGGTGAGAGTGGAGGTGCGGAGGTGCAGCGGCGTGAACAGAGGTGCGGCAGAGGTGCGTTGGTGTGGACAGGCAGGAGCGAGGTGGGGTGGGTGGGAGCGGAGGAGGAGCGGCTAGCGGGAGCGGAGGAGGAGCGGCAAGCAGGAGCGGAGGAGGAGCGGTTGGCGGGAGCGGAGAAGGAGGAGTGGCGGGAGCGGAGGCGGAGCGGCGGGGGGAGTGGAGCAGGTGGGAGCAGAGGAGAAGCGGCAGAGGAGGAGAGGCAGAGGAGGAGTGGCAGGCGTTAGTGGAGGATGAGCGGCGGGCGTTAGTGGAGGATGAGCGGCGGGAGCGGAGGTGCGGAAGGTGTGAACAGAGGTGTGGTGGGCGGGAGAGGAGGAGATGAAGAGGTGCGGTGGAGGTGCGGAGGAGGTGCGGTGGTGTGGGTGGGCAGGAGCGGTGGTCGGGCAGGCGTTCAGGTGCGGAGGTGCCGAGGTGGTGGGGCAGGCGGGCAGGTGTAGAGGTGCCAAAGTGGTGGGGCAGGTGGATAGGAGCAGAGGTGTGGAGGTGGAACGGTGGGGCAGGCGGGCAGGAGCGGAGGTACAGAGGTGGAGCGGTGGAGTGGGCGGGCATGAGTGGAGGTGCGGTGGGTGGGTGGCTGGGCGGGAGCGGAGGAAGTGAGGGTGTGCGGCAGATGTGTGGTGGTGCAGACGGGCAGGCAGGACCGAAGGTGGAGCAGGCAGGAGTGGAGGTGGGGCGGACGGGCAGGAGCGGAGGTGGAGCGGGCGGGTAGGAGCGGAGGTGGAGCGGGTTGGCAGGAGCGGAGGTGGGGCGGGCAGGCAGGAGCGAAGGTGGAACGGGCAGGCAGGAGCGGAGGTGGAGCGGGCAGGCTGGGGCGGGAAGGAGCATAGGTGAAGCGGATGGGCAGGAGCGGAGGTGGAGCGGGTGGGCTGGGGTGGTCAGGAGCGGAGGTGGAGCGGGTGGGCTGGGGCGGGCAGGAGTGGAGGAGCAGCCGAGGCTCACTGTTGGTGTGGGTGTCCAATAGGAATGCTCCGTCTCCTGCTCCGGTCACTGCTTACCTGCTGCGGTACTGTGTAAGGGCTTCCTGCTTTCCCCCGCCGGCTGAAGACACCTCTGATGCTGCCACCACCACAGGACCACTGCTGCTGTTCCTAGATGTCGCCAGCTAAGTATCAAATCGGGTAGCCGGGTACCCGGCATTGTAGAACCATTTATTTTGGCCGGGTTCCCGTTACCCATTTTTTTTTAAAACTACTACCCGGTACAACACTACTTTGGAGTCTTCGGAACATTTTCTTTTTCTCATTTGGCTTTGGCTTGGAAACAGGTTCTGTCTTTCGCTTTCTCGTGGTTGGCACGGCAGAAGAAAGCAGGTTTCTGCGTCCATTGAATCGGGGTTGATCCATGGATGTAGATAGAAGAATGCACAATGCAGTATCTGGACAAGAGCAAGTTCTGATAGGGATAAGTGTGTGGGAGGCTATGCAATTTATGTCACCTTTTATACACTGTGTCCCTATTTGAATTTTTTGGCGGGCATGGACACAAGCTGCAGGTGTTAAAAGTGTGCATACTGTATACTAAACCTGTCGAGCGAGGTCCATTACATTACAGTACACACCATCACTTTTGTTGATTTAATGCACATTGAATATACATTGAATACACATCGAATATACATTCCTCTGTGCTTGATTTTTTTTCTAAAAGCAGCCATGCCGAAGGAAAGAATTTCAAAGGATCTCAGCATGAAAATACAGGATATATACAAGAAAGGACACAGAATTTTACAGATCCAACGCTGGTTTGTTACTTTGGGACTCGGTTCAGCAAAAAGCAGTCAGTTATCATGCCCATGGTAAGGCAAAAAGTGTAAAGCGGAATCCCACAGTTACAACAGAGTAAGTATTTTTGTTTTCTTTACTATATGTACTGTAATTACACTATTACTGGTAAAATGCATTAGTGTGTTTTACAGTACTTTTTTACTAGCAATTATTTTAGAGAAAAAAACTCGTCCTCTATTATTCTAATAATGTCTTGTGATACATGTTTTTAATATTTTATCAATTCTTACATTCTTAAAATCACTTACTTTTTATTTTGGAGTGTATATAGGTGTTGGGTGGGTGCTGGTCCGGTTCTGATATTTCATTGATCAAAGAGGTAACCACACATGGGGATTCTGATCCATAATTTGTAATCCAATAAACAAATTGGAGACCGCAAGCCTACGATCGAGCCGATAGAAGGCTTATACTGAGAGTCGGCTGTGCAGTGTTATTACAGTTTAGCGCAGCTAGTTACATACAGCTGCATGGGGGCGGTTAGTTTCCCTGCTCCACAGTAGATGGCGATACCAGGCTGTGCCACCTCCCAGCAGGATCACAAGCTTGCGATCGAGCCTATAGAAGGCTTAGTCTGAGACTGGACTGTGTATTGCTAATACAGGTTGGCGCAACTAGCTGCATATAGCTGCATGGAGGAGGTCTGTTTCCCTGCCTTACAGCAAATTAGGGATTAGGGATTACATCTGCACATACCTAATACACACTGAGTACAAGGCATGTGCCAAAGTGGACAGCATAACTATCCGTTGGTAAATAATATTGTATGGTAGCATTTAGAGGGTTACCTGATGACTGATAGGTTTTACACTATGTCTGTACCCTGTAACAGGTTAGATGTGTTTTCGTATGCTATGTATGCATGAGCAGCAGTAGACATTACACGCTCGCTCCTATGCTTCATGTGAACAATAGGGAGTCACACATGTCCCATTGAGGGAATAGATATAGTGTCATATCGACCAGACTCCTTTCTTTTGTTCCATTAGATCACCTGTGTGATATCACTGCAGGTGCGCATAAGAGGCACCCAATACGTTACCCTCCATCCCCACCCACCCCCTGATCAATTTTTATCCTACTAATTGTTATGTGTCTTTGCATAGATGTTGAATAAAATGTTTTAAAATGTATTTGTAAATGGTGTATGGGCTCCACCCAAGGATTAAATTGTTCCTAACCATTTATTTGAGATAGCGAGTGCAAATAGGTTCTTGTTAAGGTTACTCTCTCTGTACCTTCCTCCCTTTATAATCCAATAAACAGTCTGATACCTATGTCAGGTTCAATAATTCCCTGAAGGTTAGGGGTTATATATTAACATCTTCCCCTCCTCATTAGGATGGCCCATAAGCAAATAAAGGTACCCACTGTTTTAAATCTGCTTTGGTTTCCTCAGGCGTGCAGCCGTGTCCATGGTCCAGAGATAATCCAAAGAAAAATTATTGCGTGGCGCACAGCAGTAGAGAAGCAGGTGTTAGTGAATGAAAAATTAATTTATTGAAGCTGCATTAAAAAACGGTGGAGGGTGCAATACTCCTATGCATTTCGTGCGTGACCGCACTTTATCAAGGAGTACCTAACAATACAAACATACATTATATTTACACTGTAGCTGATGCCGGGTTTTCGTGCCATATCTGGGTGACGTCACTGTCACGGGAGCTTGTGCAGGGTTATAATAATACACCAAATATCTCTGGGTTGAATTGAATGCGACTTAGATATAATAAAGACAGTTTATTCTTGAAAAAGGTGAATACACAAGATATACAAATAACACACAGAATATGAACACATACTTAGGACAATGAAGCAATCAGGATCTGGATTGGCAATTCATTTAGCAATACAGGATACAAACGATGACAAAAATGAAGACACAAACGAAGACAATGGGCATAGGGCTTACACTCGTTTATATGGGGTTTCAGCCCTATCCCTTAACATTGGGTGCCAGGTATTGGTTACCAATTACCTCCACCCAATTACCTCTTGCCACCTCACGTGGGAAGCAAGGTAATACCTGCCCACAGGGGTGGGCATTATTCTAATCAGGGGCACATTTCCCTAGCCCCACTCCCAAAAGACTGGCATCTCCTAGTCTGCCTTTTGGGTCCATTGACAGGAAAACCTTTGTCTCAAGGTGTGAACCACAACACTTTACACAAGTACCCATATCCTGCTCTTCTTTGTCCTAGAACACTCAATCCAGGGCAGTGAGCCTTTCATACATGGGTTTCCCTCAGACATCCTGACGCCCTGTGGCAATTAACATTCCTTCTGGGCCAGTGGCTTTCACGGGCTTGGAAATTTCAGGGGTGCAAAGTAACATTTTAATACTAAACATATATTAAAATAATCCATTCTGTGGGTCTGAGTGGGCTGAAATTTGCCATGCCATAGTGGCCAAATATCATCCTTCCACGACTCCCAGAACCGGAGATACAAAAACCAAGTTAAAATCCCCTATTAACTTTAATGCAGGATTCTCCGCTATAGGCGAAAAGATATCACTGCATTTCACTCTTCCATTGAAATCAATGGGCTCCGCCGCTATAGGCTTTTAATGGAGCAACGCCGCCATTGAAGTCAATGGGAAAACCACATTTTTCACAGTTACCCATACTCTGTCCGGTTGATCGGAGAGGGCTGGAAATTGCCATACTGTCATGCCGGAGCAGTGACTGCATGCTGCCCAAATCTCAGCCCTCTGGTACTTACGGAACTGGAGTTATGGGTTTTCACTTTATACGTTTTTGGACATAGCCATTTACCTCGCGGCTTTTACCTCCATTGGAATCAATAGGGCCGGCGCTGCCATAGGGAATGCATGTGCCGGCGCCACCATAGGATTCAATGGGACCTCCGCTTCCATTGAAGTCAATGGGCAACACACATTTTTTCACAGTTAACCCTACTCCGTTCGGTTGAGGGGAGCGGGCTGGAAATTGCCTTGCAGTCCTGCCGGAGCAGTACAAAAGAAAAAGGTTGGTGCAATTAGCGCTAAAAGCTAAACAATATAAAAATATAGTGCAATACATTTAGAAAAACACTCAAAAATCCTTAAAATGTTAAGGCAAGGCTGCCAGGAATTAATGTATCCTTTGATACAGGTGACTCATCTATTTGTATTATTATATCTATATTTGGATCTACTGTAAATAGTAACATATATATAAATGAAACCATTGATTGCTCTTACATCCATTAGATTAAGAAAGACTTATAAACTTCTAAGGAAGCCTGTACAAATGGCATTATTGTTGTACATAATTGTAAACAGTATCAAAACATAATCATATTAAATATACTATGTAATGGCATCTGGGCACTGGAAATCGCAAATATGTGAAAATATTAGACACAAGATTATATAATGTATGAGTTATGAAACCATATCTATTTACTCAATCAAAACTGCATACAGTCCTGTGTATACTATGAATTGAACAACCCGATCACTATAATGAATGATGAAAAGGGACTAGAAATGGAGGGGAAAGGGTGAGGACGGGAAAGAGAAAAGGAAGAAAAAGGGAGTAAAAGGAAAAGAAAAAAAGAAAGAAGAAAATACATTTCAAAAAGTGACTGATGCTCCATTCCATATTGATTTCATCCGGAAACCGTGTTTTTAAAGCAAATATCCAATAGGATTCTCAACAATCCAGAATTTTTACAATATCCCCTCCCCTTTCTTTTTTGATTATCCTCTCCACACCAACAAAAGTAAAGTTATCTGGTCCCCCCTCCTTACATTCCGTAAAATTTTTAGACTGAATAAAGAAAACACTGCGCCAACTTCTAAATGCAATCAGTGACAAAATATCCCGCTGCTGGATTGTGGGGGTGTGATTCAAATCCTCCCAAAAAGTAATACAGTATATAAAGGAAAAAGGAATACCAGCACGTGGGTTAAATATGTGCCCTAATGTGAAAAAAAAAAACTCTGTTTAAACGTATAAAACACACAACTATCCTATATACAGTGCAAAATATATCCAATCTCTGTGAAAAGTGCACTTACATAAACAAATGTCCAAGTGAAAATGTCCCACAAAGTAAGTCCACAGGTTAACTTGATCCAGATGATAGGTGTGTCTCTTCACACTTGTTCCAAATCGTGCAATACAGCAGTGCATTGGTGCATAGCTTGCCAGCTCCTGTTGTCTTTGTTGGGCAGATCTTCCTTCACTTGTCTTCTGTTGATTTCCTTGCAAGGGGGTGTTTCACCAGCCTCTCTGCTTCCAGCAGGCTGCTTCTCCTCTCCTGCTCCAGAGTGCACGAGCGCACGTGACCAGGCTCCAACAGCTGTGTGAGGACTGTGTGAGGAATTAGCTCTGCACTCAGACAACTATGGTGGCTGTGAGTGCCCAAAACACATCAGAAAAGTTGTGAAACCTTCCAAAAATGATGAATTAGCAAAAGGAATAATGCGTTTCTGGAATGACATACTCACCGTACAAAGATACAATAAATATATTGATGATATTGCTAGCGTTTTGCCCGTTCTTTTACAGCGTAATGGGGGTGCCACGGAATGTAGTAAGTTACTGTACTGTAGTAAGGTAAGTACAGATACGGTAAGTATGATACAGGTAAGTATGGCACTCAAAATAACCATTTTAATTATGTTATGTCAGCCCTTCTGGTATTATATACAGTAAAGTATGTACACTGTACAGTACATTTGTATTAGACATGTGTGTGTTGTCTAACCTACTGTACAGGAGTGTAGTTATAGTTATACAGTATATAGTTACAGTATAGTATATGCAGTTAAGTATAAAATTACATAACAATACAGAGCGCAAATTGAAATCCTCACATACTGTATAAAGTATATAAATAAGTGACTTAGTGCAGCCGAAAAAAAACTGTTAGACAGGAGTTATAGTCAAATATTGTGAAATCCTCAATGCCTTTAATGCACATAACCTGATGATTTTCTTTTTTCTTTTCAGAGCTGCAGCACTACATGAAGGGGGGGGTGTGTTCAAAAATATTGTAATGTGTGCATAATGTACATTACCAGTCAACAATTTGCCCTAATCCCACCTCTATCAATGACAAAAGAACTACAGAATGCAATGCAGCCATACGAAGAAGATAAAGACAAGATTGAACATTTTGAACAAGAGGCTACCTACTGTATTTATGTATTATTCATTTTTCCTTGATTATCACTGTACAAATAAATAGTTCCTTCTTTAAATTCATCAGAATCATTTGAACCACCCCACCCTCAAATAATAATCACAGTATGCCACCTCATACAGTACAGTATACAGATAAAGTATCAAAATCATGTTTCACATAATGGTTTATTAAAATCAGTCCTTCAATAGGCCCCATGTGTCGGAAAAAAAAGGATGTCTCTTTTTTTCAAACTTGAAATTCGCATTGAATGTGGAGTCTATCTTGCCAAATCCCAAAGAAGGGTTTATCTCAGTTCAACAAAGCCTGAACCATAATGAATGGTTGTGGGGAAAGTGTTGATAAGCAGTTGAAATCGCTTTTGTTTATTAGGCTTTGTGTGTGTGTGGGGGGGGGAGGTGCTGCTACTACAGTATACTATCGCTTTGCCAGTCCAGGTGTGTGTGCAGGATTATTAGTTCAAAGAAATCTTTTAAACAGTTCACCAGATTCTGATGAACTGTTCAAAAGATTTCTTTGAACTAATAATCCTGCACACACACCCTGACTGGCAAAGCTATAATAGTAGAATTAAAAAGCCAGTGATTGTAAAAATGGCAAAAATTGTTAAGGCCATGTCGAAAAAAAAAAAAAAAGATGTCTCTTTTTTTTTTCAGACTTGAAATTCACATTGAATGTGGAGTCATTCTTGCCAAATCCCCATGAAGGGCTTATCACATGTGCGCATGCGTGTGTGTGAAACCAGCCTCAAGAAGACTCTACACAGTTCATCAAAGCCTGAAACATAATGAATGGTTCTGGGGGAGGTGTCGATAAGCAGTTGAATTTGCTTGTGTTTGGCCTTTGTGAGATGGGGAGGTGCTACTTCTATACAGTAGCTTTGCCAGTCTGGGTGTGTGTGCACATCATTCTTAGTTCAAAGAAATCTTTTGAACAGTTCATCAGAATCATTTGAATCCCCACCCCAAAATAAACATTACAGTGTGCCACCTCACACAGTACAGTATACAGATAAAGTATAAAAAACATGCTTCACATAATGGTTTATTAAAATCAGTCCTTTAATAAGTCCATGTGCCGAGAAAAAAAAAAAGGGACGTCTCTTTATTTTGTGACTTGAAATTCACATTGAATGTGGAGTCTTTCTTGCCAAATACCCAAGAAGGGATCATCACATATGCGTATGCGTGTGTGAAAACGGCCTCAAGAAGACACTACACAGTTTATCGAAGCCTGAAACATAATGAATGGCTCAGGGGGGAGGTGTTGAAAAGCAGTTGGATTCACTTTTGTTTGTTAGGCTGTGTGAGGGGGGGGGGGTGGGGGAGGTGATACTACTATACAGTAGCTTTGCCAGTCCAGGTGTGTGTGCACGATTATTAGTTCAAAGAAATCTTTTGAACAGTTCATCTTTTGACAAAGGCCTGCCAGGCCGAAACGCGTCAAGAGGTTTCGCTTGCACCTTGTGCAAATAAAGCTCTTTTATTTCCTCACATCAGCCTTCACCTTCCTTTTTTGTGCTGTGCGGCGTTTTTTCTCTTTTTGAGAGGTTTTCTATGCTGTTACATTGCACGTCTGCACGCCGAGTCATTGCTGGTTTGTTCCTGGCTGCCGGGTCTGCCGTGACGTCATCTAGAAGCACCATCCATGCCGCCGGTCAGGTGACCACCCTCCGCATCGGCGGGTAGCGGGTTGGCGGTGAAGAAACAAGATCTTGAGACGGAGGGATCCCAGCTTCATCCAGGAGGAGCAGGAGCATACATCACATTGCCAAGACCGGACAGGCTTGACATCAACAGCCACAAGAATCATACGTGAGTTTCCCGTGTCCCAGCCTGATAGTGCTCATGGTAAGCCGGTTGGGGGGAAGGACATTATATACTTATTACACTGCCAGGTGGTTGATTATAGCCGGGGTCTGAAAGATTAATTTTATTATTGCTCACCAGCAGGACTATGCTTATATTCTGAGCGCCTGGAGGGTTAGTCAATTGATTTACCCATTTGTATACAGTTCATCAGAATAATTTGATATGATTATTCATATGCAACCATCATAAATCAGAATGTTCTTTTCTTTATACGGAATTTCCAAAAATACCTATTTTTTTATCATTTTCCCAAAACACATAAATCCATTATTAATCCGCCTGGAAGACCAATTATTTCTGGCATCCAATCTCTCACATCAAACTTATCACAGTAGGTTGACTTTTTTCTGCAGACATGTAGGAACACTCCCCTCCCACTTGAAAGATTCCACCGCTGTTTTGAATCTTTTTTTCCAATTTTAAATGGAAAAGTACTTATAGGTGGCTAACCCTTGATGTTCAAGCCCTATATACACACATTCCTCACGAAAACTGACTAGAAGCAGTAGCCTTCTTTTTAGAAAAGGATATCACACTTCACCCTCTCAATAGAGAATGTATTCTCAATTCGATAAAATGTATACTTACACATAACTACTTCCTGTTCCTCAATCAATTCTTTCTCCAAATATGCAGCACAGCTATGGGCACACACTTTGCCCCTAGCTTTGCTAATGTATACATGGGGAAGTGGGAACTGGATAAAATATGGTTTAATAATCCTTTTACTGATAACATCATAGGTTGGCGTCGATACATCGACGACATTATATGTGTATGGGATGGTGAACTTGATTCAGTCGATGGCTTTCTGCAATATGTCAATGATAATAGCAACAATACAGTTTTAACCTCTTTTTCTTATACTAAAGTTGTTGACTTTTTAGATCTCAAATTAACATCCTTGGATGACGGTAGAGTGGTATCCAAGACTTTTTTTTAAAGGAGTGGATACAAACAACCTCCTTCTTGCAATTAGTAATCATAAAAAAACATGGATTAACAACATTCCCGTCAATCAATTTATGAGGATAAAGAGGAACTGTAGCACAGAAGAAGATTTTAAAATCCAGTTAGGTGTTCTGTATCAGAGGTTTGTCAAAAGAGGTTACTCCACTAGAAGATTGGATGTGGATTTGTGTAAAGTTAATAATATGAATAGGGAGTCTATGCGGATACTGAGAGCTAAGGAGAAATAAACTAACCTAAGTACTACAATGGATGTGGCCTTCATTACCAATTTATTTCGGTAAATGCTAAAATAGAATCAGTGATAAGGAAACACTGGGCCATTCTTTGTAGTGACCCAGTTTTAAAAGGTCATATTTTTAATATCCCCAAATTCATTTATAGGAAAGCTCGTAATCTTAAGAGTACTCTAGCACCAAGTGATATAGGTATTCAAGGGAAAATCAGGGATAATAACATGTGGCTTACAAATAAGAAACCTATAGGAAATGTTGTATGTGGAAAGTGTTCTATCTGCAAACATCTCCATCCCATCAGGAATAAAATATTTTTATGTCAACTAAGGAATCCTTTGATATAAGTGATTTTATCTCATGGAACTCTACCTACATAGTGTATGTATTGGAATGTCCTTGTGGCTTCCAAACTGTTGGTCGAACTAAAAGAGTTTTAAAGATTAGGATACAAGAACATGTCAGAAATATAAGAATTGGGTATACCAAACATGGTCTGTCCAGACATTATATGGCTCATCATAATAAGGATCCTTTATCCCTCACATTTAAAGGCATACAATGTGTGCCATGTAGCCAAAGAGGAGGTGATAGAATTAAGGACCTTTCCGCAAAATAATCTTTTTGGATACATAAGTTAGATACCCTTATCCCTAAAGGATTGAATGAAGAGATCGATGTGTGGTCTCTGTACTAGTGTATGTATCTTTATTCTTTCCTGTGTGTCTTTGGTGTATTCTCTGGTTGAATTCACTCTGCAGACTCCTTTTTGTCACCGAATGTATTTATTTATTTGGTGCTTTTTTTGGAGCTTTTTTTCTATCTCCAATGGTTTGTTCTACTTGTGCGATTTTTGATATTCTCATTGTGAGATTCAAGGGTTAATATATATGATTACACATTTATGAGGTTTTTACCCATATCACGTTTAATATTATTCTCTCCGCTCTAGTCTTTGGCCATTCCTGCATTATATGGTTATTATGTTCCTCCTCTGCATATAATTCAATTATATTTTCCAAACATTAATGTTATTTTTAAGCCTTTTATTGTATTCCCCACCCCATTTTTCACAGCTCTTTAGCAAGTGTTACTTAGTCTGCTTTGAAAAAAGATTATTGAGTTAGATTATGTCACAGCTGTGCTATTTCCCATGGCTCCATTCTGATTTGTTGGGCACACCCCCCATGTCCGGCCAATCAGTGGGGCTTTATGGGTATTTATTGGGGTTACCCATAACAGTAGCTATCTCTGATGAACTGGCTTGTATTTGCTATGGAACATGTTAGATTGCTATTGTTTTTTACTGTTCTTTCTGCCGGTTGTTGCCTCACATTGCTAGTTACTTTTTCCTTCCGTTTTTGGTGACGTCACTACGAGCGACGCACGCCGCAGATGTGCACACGGAAAGAAGCCTGGCATTTGGTGACTTCACCTCCGCTGCTGAACCTGCCGCTCGGTAGTCACATCCGCAACCTCATGCTGGTAGTGAGTTATTGATAAGTGGATAATTGTGGTCCCCAGGTAAGCAGTTAAGGTTCACTGCCATACACAGGACCATACCATCTTTAATTTGGGAACTCTGTTCACACTGCTTTTTTGGACTGTCCTATCCTTCTTTATTATTATCACCTGGAGGACTTCTAGTTCCCTTTTGTTGTGGTGCCACCTACCTGGGACTGAAGGACATCTGCGGAAAACCCCCGTTGTGTGACGAGAGAGGCTTCCCATTCTGACTGGTCCTGCTCCAGCGTTGGTAACATATGTATTGTCATAGGATATGCTCTGTTATCTCTTTTTTTATGTACGCATAATACTTCCCACCTTTTTTATTAATATTTTACTAAAAAGATAATACACTATGAGCGTTGTGCGCTGTTTTTTTGTAACATTTCTCCTCTAGTGTTTGTGGGGTGCTGAGCCACCCTACTTGTTACAGCTGCAGACGCTCTCTTCTCATTATTACCTTAAAAGGTCTCTATAACAGGGGACTTATCCCTGTTCAGTAATGTTCCTTTAATCTAGCAGTGTTGAAGTTAATTACTAAACACCACCTGCCTGATTGTTTACAAAAAGCCTGCCTTTGAGACAGGAAGTGACTCTCTTTAGCTCTGACTGAGAGCTGACCTTTGGAGAGACAGAGCAGAGGTTCTTGAGTCCCAGGAGAGACTGACCAAAAAAAAACCAGATCTCTGGAGCTGACCAGTCTTGAGCTCTGCCAGCCACACAGCAGAGCTGATTGCAAGACACCAAATAAGACTTCTAAACCTGGATGCTGATATTTTTCTGTGCACGCACGGGTGCGGTTACAGGAGAGCAGAGAAGCTTACTCTACAGCAACTAAACAGATAAGACTTTCCTTATTAAGAGACTGCTTATATCTGCTTATATTCATGTTATGTGTTTGGGCTGGGAGAAGCTTAACTAATGGAGATGTGAACTAATTGCAAGGATTTCACTAGAAATACTCCCAAGTGAATGGAAGCTTTGTTCCCCCCTGTGTTTGGATAATTTCCTGATGAAAAGGAAAAGGCACAATAAAGACTATTATAATTTCACATTATAAACGTCTCCAAATTGTGTACCTCTGTGAACGTCCGTCTATATTTGGTGTCCGAGGTGGGACAAGAGGTGTCCTTGTAGTTAAAAAGGACCGGAGATTTTTATGTGAAATTTTTTTATGCTTTTTGCCTACAAACAGTCTGAGAAAAAAAAACCTCATGCAGCAGAGATCAGAGTTAAAGGGACACACCACTGAAACTTACACTGCATTGAAACTTACAAAACCACAGATGGACTCTTTGCCCCAATCCCAAGAGGAGAGAGACTGCTGAAGCAGCTAAAACGTTATTTGCCTATCACAAAGCGTAATATGGTCATTGAAATAGGGGTTTTGCCTTCCAGCCATAGTCAGCGTTCAAGAAGTGAGTCAGCCCTTATAAAAAGGGATAGGTGTTTGTTGTTTTCAAAAGTTTCACTGAAGCAGTGAATACAGATGGTGACCCACGAGTGGTACTGATTTTGCAAATAAAGGTTGCCACACCGCATAGGGCTACCAGCTGTGAAAGGAGTATATGCAGAAAAGTGTGAAAATTGATACAAGACTGTGCTGAAGCAGGGGAATTTTTAGCAAACCAATGCTGAGTGTAAAATTGCCCTATAGGGGGAAAAAGTAATTTCTGAACTGTGTAAAAGGTTTTTTTCAAAACCAATTGCTGAATGTTGAGTCACCCTGCCGGGAATGAAAGAAATAGTCCACTGCAAAGAATGGTTTTTTTCTGCAAGTAAAAAAGTCTGCCTATATATATCTTGGGAGCAAAAACAGACACCCAAAGTGTGAAGTGTGAATGCCATAATACCCAAAGATGAGACTGAAAATTACTGAACTCAGGCAGAAAACAAAATTCTGTTGCTGAAGCGGGGAGATTGCACTCTGCAAGAAAATGGTGTAAAGCAAATAGACTTTTTTACCTAGCAACTGCACATCTTGTATACCTGATAAAAGAAAATGCATGCACAGTACTGCTGATATTGGAAAAAAAAATGTATCCAAGAAAGAAAAGTCTACAGAGATGCCTGTGAGAGCTACGACCTCTACAAGCAAAATATGCCCATCTGTAGGATTACCACAATTGGGGGTTCTAGTAAATACAGTGGCAACAGCTGCAATAGCGCCTCCTGAGGTTAGGAAGAAAATTACACCTGATAGCCTAAAAATGGAGGACAAGATGCAGCATTCCTGTAATGAACCCTACCCCACGGAAGAGTGGCCCTTCCAGTCCAATAAAGAGGAAGACATCTCTTACGGGGAACCCGAACCGAGTCACACCCACAAAACACCCCAAGAATGGTGGGGGTGCCTGAACTCGGCACGAACAGAAAAGACCGCTCCCTTTGATGACAAATATGATCAACAGGAGACAGAGCGGGAGCAGCAGATCACCCAATATTTCTGTCAGCTAAAGCAACTGCAAGAAAAGCCTGGCATATATAATAAAGCTGCTAAAATTTCAAATGAAGATGGAGACCACAATATCCCTGAAGGGACGGTGTCATTCAAATCAAAAAGGCGGAAAAAGAAAAGCAGTTCTTCACTTACCGTGGAAGGAACAGACACGTCCGCAGTCCTGTGGAGGAAAATGGGGACCGAGTTGCCCTGCAGCCTAGAGAAAATGGAGAATTCGTCCCATGGTTAACCGAATATTCAGAGGGCCCAAGGCAGAAGTCGTGTACCCCAAAGAAGTGTCTGTCCGGTGCCAACAGTGAGGAACCCTCAACCAGTCATCCCAGGGAAGCGGTGCCGGAACCAATGAGTGACGATCCCTTGACCAGCCCTGAAGACGCCCTGAAAATTGCCAGGCATGATTGTGATCTGCTCTGTGAAGAATTAGGAAGAGAGAGAAAAAATAATGCTGAGCTACAGAAGACTGTGCTCGCAATTTACTCTGCGGCCAAGACCGAATTGGAGGATCTCAAGACTGAGCTAGATACGGCAAAGGCTACTATCTCCGCCATGGTTGAAAAGCAGAGCCAATCTGATAAAATGGTGGCTACGCTAAAGCAGATGTATGAGGAGGCACTGAAGCAGATGACAGTCTTACAGCAAGAGGTTCACACTCTTCGTATAGAGCTTGATGCCTCACATCATGAGACCAACAGCTGCCGCACAGACATGGAAGATTCCAGAAAGGAACTACACAGTCTCACTGAGGAACTGGACAATGCTAAAGAAACTATTGGTACTCTTGGTACAGTTCTCAAAGTCTCTCAGAAGGAGCTTCAGACCCTCAACCTAGAGAAGGAAGTCTCACGCCAGGAGATTGTCATTCTCAAAGCAGATGTGCGTAAATGGAAGGAGGACTGCAAAGAAGCCCTGAAGAATACAGAGACTGAAAAAGGAGAAAGTTCAATATTAAAAAGAGAAAACTTAAAACTGAAAGAAGAAAATTTTCAGTTAACAGAAGAAGTCCTGGAAAAGTTTGACGCAGAGCACCGACTGCAGAACCAACTGCAAGGTCTGCGTACACACCTCCAGTATGCTGAGGAGAAGCAGCAAACGCTACAGGAAGAAAAACTGCAGACTGCTAAAGAGGTACAAGCGCTGCAGGAACATCTGAATACCCAGTACGTCCCCACAGAGCAGTATGAGGAGCTAAAAGCCATGCTGCATGCCTTCAGAGCATCGTTGGAAGCGGAGCTTCGATACCAGGTGACTCTGTATGAGAGGGAGCATGAGAAGGCTCAGAAACTGCAGCAAGAGCTGGAGAGACAGAGAGTCTGTTCCAATCCCTTGAGTCAGTACACCAACGAGAAAACAAATGCAGCGGCAACCTTGACGACAAAAATTACAGAGCTCCAGAATATGAAGGACACTCTGATACAGATTCCTCCAATACGGAAAAAGGTATTGGCTCTGCCCAAGCACCAGTATACCACAGTAACTAATGCCCGTAAGGACAAGGGTACAGTGAGAGTTGGGGACTCCACGCAACTTCAAAACAAAATTACGAAGTTTGAGCCACCAAAGAAAGCACTAGCCAAACCTACAGCTGCCCAACAGGCAACAAACAGAGGTAGGAGTGCAGAATCAAAGCCAGAAGAATCCTTAGCTGAAGAAGCTAAACTGGCGACTCCGTGGTGTGGAGAAGCTGCAGAAAGACCACTTCAAGAGCAGAAAACTCTAAGGGCTAGTCCTAACTGCTCTACAACTGTTGCCATACACTTTGTCTACAAAAAGAGGAGTGCCCGACGCAACAGAAATCTCAAGACCGCGCACGCGATAAAAAGACTTTACGTGGAAAAAGTCCTCCTCGAGCGACTGAGGAGTGCTGATCTCAAGCATCTTTGGGAGGAGACAAAAATAAACTGGAGAAAGGGCTCCAATCCCAGCGGGACAGCGGGTTCTCTTCCTTCATCCACTCTCATTCAAGTCACAGAGATATCTAGAATGAGAGTGGAAGGATGGGCTTTGGCCGTGGTAAGCCCGAGCTTCCCACAAACAGGGGAGGTATGTAACAGGGGACTTATCCAAGTTCAGTAATGTTCCTTTAATCTAGCAGTGTGATAGTTAATTACTAAACACCACCTGCCTGATTATTTACAAAAAACCTTGCCTTTGAGACAGGAAGTGACTCTCTTTAGCTCTGACTGAGAGCTGACCTTTGGAGAGACAGAGCAGAGTTGCTAGAGTCCCAGGAGAGACTGACCAAAAGAAACCCAGATCTCTGGAGCTGACCAGTCTTGAGCTCTGCCAGCCACACAGCAGAGCTGATTGCAAGACACCAAATAAGACTTCTAAACCTGGATGCTGATATTTTTCTGTGCACGCAAGGGTGCGGTTCCTGGAGAGCAGAGAAGCTTACTCTACAGCAACTAAACAGATAAGACTTTCCTTATTAAGAGACTGCTTATATCTGCTTATTTTCATGTTATGTGTTTGGCTGGGAGAAGCTTAACTAATGGAGATGTGAACTAATTGCAAGGATTTCACTAGAAATAATCCCAAGTGAATGGAAGCTTTGTTCCCCCCTGTGTTTGGATAATTTCCTGATGAAAAGGAAAAGGCACAATAAAGCCTATTATAATTTCACATTATAAACGTCTCCAAATTGTGTACCTCTGTGAACATCCGTCTACAGTCTCGTACACATATATTTATCTTGTTGTACACATCATTTACTATATTATTCACTCACAATTTTTGGTTTATGTGGGGTTTTGTCACATTCTGTCGTATGTCACAACTGTGTAGTGATAGGACATTTCACAATTACTGGTAGCGCACTTATTTTCACCATTTTTTTCACATTTGTTGCATAATGCACTGTACTGTACAAGTGTACAGTATTTGGAGCACTTTTTTTTTCTTTCAGGAATCATGAATAAAGTATTTTTCCAAGAGGAAATAGTGCCCGAGATTGTTGAATACATTACATGTGAATTCCCAGCTGGTCACCAGTTCTTCCAGGGCAATGATCCAAAACACACCGCGTCTTTTGCGCATATTCTTGCCAGTCTTTCTCAATGTTTACACTGTTTACTGTATATCTCTTTAACTAATTCTCCTTCTTTCCCCCTCCAATTCCAGATCGCCAGATTTGAATCCTATCAAAATGGTATGGCAGAGTAATTCTCGTCAAATAGAGTTCCAGGGAAGAGTCATTTTCGTCAAATCCATGCGCATGCGTGTGTGAGACCGCCGGCCTCAAGAAGACTCAGTGATACAATTACTGTAATTGCTTCGGGGGTGGAAGAGTCATTCTCGTCAAATCCGTGCGCATGCATATGTAAGACCGCCGGCCTCAAGAAGACTTAGTACTTGGATTTTTAAATCAGATTCATCAATGCGCAAACAGTGAGGAGAAAAGAACCCACTAGTAGCACTCAATGCCCTCAAACAATGTAGTATGAAAATCTTAAAAATATTCTTTAATGCTGAACTAATTAAAATTATGGGTGTTAAAATTCAACAAAGACACACATATATATAAACCCTAAGATGAGTATATAAGACACTCCGGGTTATAAATGAGTGGAAACAATTGAGATGAATTAGATCAACTGTTCCAAGGGAACTGATATGCAGTATTCCTTGATTGTGGTTGTAAGGTAAGAGCAAGGGTGGGGGAGGGCTAGCAAAACCTGTCTGTAGTAGTGAACAGGTCCTAGGCAATTAAGGGGTTAATGGAGGTGAGAGTGTGGTGCAAATAACGGAGCCTTTGATACTAGAGCAATATAATGAAGTTATGCACATAGTAATAAGTGCATAAATCTATCAAGTCCTTACTGCGCAATTGTAAGTACATACACATACACCTCACCAGATGTAGGTAACCTTCCCTTGGAAAAACGCCCAACAGACAGCTCTTGAAGTCCTGATGTAAAGGGCCAGCTGACATAAGGAAGTATGTAATAAAGTGGCTACCTAGTCCCTGTAGACGGTGTGGCTGTTGGTATGCCTGTGCACATATTAATGAAAGTGCTTCCACCGTCAGGGACGCTCGTGCCACTAAACTGACTGTATAATGAGGGAATTATCAAGCCCTGCCTTAACCTACGCTCCCCGAGTTACCACAAGAAACTCCTGCCCAGTTTTGAATGGAAGTGCATGGGTGCGGTCTGGCAGCTGCTCGCTCTGCGAGGTGGAAGGCTGCCACGTCAATACCGACCGCGCGCGTGCCCGTGACGGGTGCCGACGCGCGCGTTTCGCGGATAAAGGCTAAAGTGTGCGGGGGGGATCCCATTGAAAGTAACGTGATTTATATATGCATAGATGTGTTTCAATTGGTTGGCAATTTCACCCTAGAGGTCTGCCTATGTAGTGCTAGTGTTAGATGCACATATACAGCAGTACCTGAGAAACAAAGGCAGCTCAGAGAAACATATGATATTTGTCATCACAAAAGGTGCAACAGTATCATGATACAATAGTTAACTGGTGCACACGCTGATTAGACTGTGTGATTCAATACACACAGTATCTAATGAGTAGTGATGTAAGTGATGGGGTGTAAATTCTCATACTGTACCCCAGAGGATAAGATATAACTTAGACTCTAATAATTGTGGGTGAAATATAATTATAATAATAGTCAGAGTCAGCATAGACATCTACTGTGGATTGTTACTCACAGTGTTAAGATGCAGGTAGATATATTTAACCAACCTGTAGAGAAAATGTATAACTAATAGAGTCAGGCTATTCTTTGCCCTTGTTTGCAGTGTGGTAACATTGGGATGATGTGTTTTATTATACAATGTAGCTACAATATGCCACATATGTCATAATTAGCATATTTGGAAGACCGAGAAAAGGTAGGTAAGACAGGATCAGGGGGGATGGAACCTATGTGGTAACGGGAAATGGATAAAACTGGACAATCTATGAAGCGGGGAGGGTGGATAAATGTTACTAGTATGTGTATTAACCATATATGGGGTGATCTTAAATGAATGGGGTGAACAGGAACCCTTCATTCAAACCCTTAGGTGACAAAGTCTGTAATGTGTATATCCACTTTGCCTCTTTCTGTAATAGAATAGTGTCCCAGTCCCCATGCCGCTGATCAATAGAATACTGATCCATACCAATAAATTTAATAAAGGTTTGATTGCCCTGATGAACTGAATTGATATGTCGCGATAAAGGTTTGTCAGTCTTATTGCGTATGGAGCCAATATGTTCTAGGACCCTTACTTTCAAGGGGCGTCGGGTCTTTCCTACATATATCTTGCCACATTCGCAGATGGCTTGATAAATGACACCAGAGCTCTGGCAATTTTTAAACTTGCGAATGTTGTAGGTTTTGGTCCCATTCCAATTTGAGAATTTTTTGGTGGTGAGCATGTGATCACATGCCTTACATTTAACACATTTAAATGTCCCCTGTGGTTTGAGAGGAAGCCAGGTCCTTTTGACCTCTTCACTGAAGTGACTATGGACTAGGACATCATTGAGATTTGTAGCCCTCCTACTGACCATAGATGGATAATCATACAGGAACTCACTGATGATGTTATCCGCCTTTAGGATGTGCCAGTGTTTACTGATGATATCCCTGGCATGTTTCGATTGGGCATTAAATGTGCCGATGAAACGTACCACTTTGTCTTGTGTTTTTGGAATGTTTTCTTGTAACAAGGAGCTACGTGTCGTGTACTTGGCCCTTTTATATGTCCGCTTCACTGTACGCTTGCTGTACCCACGTTCGAGAAACCTTTTGGCCATAATGTT
This sequence comes from Ascaphus truei, assembly GCF_040206685.1. Classification (NCBI taxonomy): domain Eukaryota; kingdom Metazoa; phylum Chordata; class Amphibia; order Anura; family Ascaphidae; genus Ascaphus; species Ascaphus truei. The sequence continues at coordinate 252,714,713 of NC_134487.1, read as the reverse complement.
TACTTGTGTCTCAAAGTTGGTATTGCTACTGCAGTTGTTTTTCAATCTAAGAAACTGACCAACCGGAATCCCATTGATCAATGATCTAGGGTGATGGCTGCTAGCAGTGAGGAGACTATTGATGGCCGTGGCTTTCCGGTGGATAGTTGTATCAATGATGTTATCAATACCTCGAGAGATACACACGTCTAAGAATACAATGGTGTTAGGATTGTGTTCCAAAGTTAGATAAAGGTTTAGTTCGTTGGTATTGAGGATTTCAACGAATTCCAAGAGTTTCTCAATGGAGCCATTCCACAACATCATCACATCATCGATATAGCGCACCCATATATTGATGTGTGATGTGTATGGCTCCATTTCCTCTGTAGAAACCAGCACTGCCTCCCACCACCCAGGGTATAGATTGGCGTATGATGGAGCACACTTAGTACCTATGGCCGTGCCTTGAATTTGATGATAGTAGGTGTTGGCAAACAAAAAATAGTTATGGGTGAGTACAAATTCGATTAGCTCGGCCATGTATACATTGTGTGCTTTGTAAAATATACCTGTAGTGTTGAGGAAATACATGTCTGCTTTTATACCAGCATCATGTTTGATGCTGGTATAAAGTCCTTCTCCATCCATTGTGACAAAAATTGTCTCTTCTGTCATCTTGATGCCATCAAGTCTCCTTAGCACATCCTTAGTATCTCTAAGGTAGGACGGCAAAGACTGGACAAAAGATCTCAGGATGCAGTCAATGTAGGAACTGATTTTTTCGGTTAAGTTCCTAATCCCAGATACAATGGGTCTGCCAGGTGGGGGGGGTCTCTTGTTTTTGTGTAGTTTAGGAAGGCTGTAGAACGTGGCTGTTTTGGGGAATTTGACCACCATATAATCAAACTCCTTCTGACTAATTAACTTCGTGTTCAGTCCCTTCTGCAAGATGTTCATGAGATCTTTTTGGTACTGAATAGTAGGGTCATTCTGTAAGATTTCATAACACGTTTTGTCAGAAAGGAGTCTTAGTTCTCCTTTTTGTAATCAATGGTATCCAAAACAACCAAGTTCCCACCTTTATCTGCTGGTTTGATAGTAATTCCTTTATTGTCTGTAAGTTCTTTCAGTGCCTTTCTCTCAATTGTTGTAATTTTGTAAGATTGTCATGTTTATGATAGCGGGTGATGTCCTAGTCCATAGTCACTTCAGTGAAGAGGTCAAAAGGACCTGGCTTCCTCCCAAACCACAGGGGACATTTAAATGTGGTAAATGTAAGGCATGTGATCACATGCTCACCACCAAAAATATCTCAAATTGGAATGGGACCAAAACCTACAACATTCGCAAGTTTATAAATTGCCAGAGCTCTGGTGTCATTTATCAAGCCATCTGCGAATGTGGCAAGATATATGTAGGAAAGACCCGACGCCCCTTGAAAGTAAGGGTCCTGGAACATATTGGCTCCATACGCAATAAGACTGACAAACCTTTATCGCGACATATCAATTCAGTTCATCAGGGCAATCAAACCTTTATTAAATTTATTGGTATGGATCAGTATTCTATTGATCAGCGGCATGGGGACTGGGACACTATTCTATTACGGAAAGAGGCAAAGTGGATATACACATTACAGACTTTGTCACCTAAGGGTTTGAATGAAGGGTTCCTGTTCACCCCATTCATTTAAGATCACCCCATATATGGTTAGTACACATACTAGTAGCATTTATCCACCCTCCCCGCATCATAGATTGTCCAGTTTTACCAATTTCCCATTACCACATAGGTTACATCCCCCCTGATCCTCTCTTACCTACCTTTTCTCGGTCTTCCAAATATGCTAATTATGACATATGTGGCATATTGTAGCTACATTGTATAATAAAACACATCATCCCGATGTTACCACACTGCAAACAAGGGCAAAGAATATCCTGACTCTATTAGTTATACATTTTCTCTACAGGTTTGTTAAATATATCTACCTGCGTCTTAACTCTGTGAGTACAATCCACAGTAGATGTTTATGCTGACTCTGACTATTATTATAATTATGTTTCACCCACAATGATTAGAGTCTAAGTTATATCTTAGCCTCTGGGGTACAGTATGAGAATTTACACCCCATCACTTACATCACTACTCATTAGATACTGTGTGTATTGAATCACACAGTCTAATCAGCTTGTGCACCAGTTAACTATTGTATCATGATACTGTTGCACCTTTTGTGATGACAAATATCATACTGTATGTGTCTCTGAGCTGCCTTTGTTTCTCAGGTACTGCTGTATATGTGCATCTAACACTAGCACTACATAGGCAGACCTCTAGGGTGAAATTGCCAACCAATTGAAACACATCTATGCATATATAAATCACGTTACTTTCAATGGGATCCCCCCCGCACACTTTAGCCTTAAAAAGCGTTTCATCCACGAAACGCGTGCGTCGGCACCCGTCACGCGCGCGGTATTGACGTGGCAGCCTTCCACCTCGCAGAGCGAGCAGCTGCCAGACCGCACACGTGCACTTCCATTCAAAACTGGGCAGGAGTTTCTTGTTGTAACTCGGGGAGCGTAGGGTAAGGCAAAGCTTGCATATTCCCTCATTATAGTCAGTTTAGTGCCACGAGCGTCCCTGACGGTGGAAGCACTTTCATTAATATGTGCACAGGCATACCAACAGCCACACCGTCTACAGGGAGTAGGTATCCACTTTATTACATAATTCCTTATGTCAACTGGCCCTTTACATCAGGACTTCAAGAGCTGTCTGTTGGGCGTTTTTCCAAGGGAAGGTTACCTACATCTGGTGAGGTGTATGAGTATGTACTTACAATTGCGCAGTAAGGACCTGATAGATTTATGCACTTATTACTATGTGCATAACTTCATTATATTGCTCTAGTATCAAAGGCTCCGTTATCTGCACCACACTCTCACCTCCATTAACCCCTTAATTGCCTAGGACCTGTTCACTACTACAGACAGGTTTTGCTAGCCCTCCCCCACCCTTGCTCTTACCTTACAACCACAATCAAGGAATACTGCATATCAGTTCCCTTGGAACAGTTGATCTAATTCATCTCAATTGTTTCCACTCATTTATAACCCGGAGTGTCTTATATACTCATCTTAGGGTTTATATATATGTGTGTCTTTGTTGAATTTTAACACCCATAATTTTAATTAGTTCAGCATTAAAGAATATTTTTAAGATTTTCAGACTACATAGTTTGAGGGCATTGAGTGCTACTAGTGGGTTCTTTTCTCCTCACTGTTTACCCATTTCATCACCCACAAGCACCTTACCCCTATACATCCACTTATGACTTAGCTGAAGCGGGGTTCACGTTTATAGTACTCATCAATGCGCAAGCAACTTTTCAAAAAAGCGATTTTATACTGTACAGTAGGTCCATCGAAATCCTTCCTTTTGCCTTTCTCCTCTTGATGACAAAGTTTCTATACTGGGGAAAAATAAAATTATTACTTGTACAGTATATTATATATTTCCGGTATTGCTGCTGCTTGATTGTTCTGTTGTTTAAAAGTTATAAAATAATGTTTTACTAAAAAAAAAAAAAAAGTAGATTTTTTAAAATTGTTTCATTGTGTCACCTTTTACAAAACATAAGTATAACATTTCACATAATGGTTGGTTAAAATCAGTCAGTCCTTCAAGAAGGCTACAAGAATTTTCAGAAATGGCTCGGAGGGGGGGGGTGTTGATTAGTGGTTGCATTAACGTTGTATTGTTAGTAAGACTTTGCTTGCGAGGTGTGTGGGGGGTGGGGAACTGCTACTGTAGAAGTGTGTGCAGGATTAGTTAGTAAAAAACCCACAAATTAATGTGTTTGGGGGAGGATTCGTTCCACAGTAAGGGTTTATCAGCCAACAAGAATTTTAATGAATGGCTCAAATGTGATGACACGCATATGCGTTTCAACAAGGTTCCAATGAGACATACACGCATGCGCATTAAATAAAAACAGTATGAAAAGAAGAGCAATCCTAGCAAAAGTATTGATTAATAAATAATACATAAAGAAATGTGATGACATGCATAGGGTATGGGTTTCAGCAAGGTTCCAATCCGCATGAACGGAAAAAATATTTTATATTCGGAAGAAAACGCAACGTTATATTTTTGTAATACTGTACTTCTTTTCCATTTATTACCCTGTATACAGTACAGTATGTGTCCTCATATTTTTTATGTGTATGGCTAAGGAGCGTCAGACTACTGAATACAGAATGAACTCGTAATGTTAATCTCTGCTTCAAATATAAATCTTCAAATTACAATTACAATACACACACACTCACAGACTTGCAGAACTGTATGGCTGGACAGTAGGTTGAATTGCTATTAGACTTTTAAGACAACAGCTCCCAATTGCCCACTTGAGTTTCTAGACCGTATTGTAGACAACGCTAAAATACAATTTTCTGCGCCCGATAGAAACCCCAGTCAATTGCTATACGGTTGGAAAACATAGCGCGTCATGACCCGGTATTCAGAGCGGTACGCCGGGTGAAGTTTATGAATAAAGGCTTGCACCTCTGTACATCTTTGGATTCATGTACTTTACATATATAGCACGGACAGGGAATAGTTCCGTGGGCGCCTATAAAATTTTACCACTATAAAGGATATACGAAAACCAAGCCTGTTGGTTGTGAAGACTGTTGATCCTCACGGTGGGCTTGAAAACAAAGAGAAAGCACAACACATAGCGTAATACTGTTGAAACATTAAACAAACAACATATAAGACAACATATAACAGCTGAATACTGAAATGGTATTTTTAGGACAATAAAATCATTTAATAACAATTAATATTTAATATAATGCACAATTTGCATGGACATATAGATTTAAGCAATTAAAAATCTGAATAGGTGGTTCAACTGCTCCGTAGCACCAATGTTGATGATAGCAATGCCTACTCACCAGATGGAATAGGTTTGCAGGCAGTGGATATTTTAGAGAGTATCCCCTCTCATCTGTGTGCTGCTCTCTGCTTAACTGGCGTCTCTGTCGGCTCGTGGGTGCAGCTCATCAGCAGGGACTCCTGCAGCTCCAGGAAGCACGTCTGAGCAGATGGAACTCAGCTGCAGCTGATTCAGCACGATGTCAGCCACGGACCACCGTGAGCTCGTCTATCTGCTGCTCACTGCTAGCTGGGGTATATACCCCTGAGGAAGAGAGCAGATCGCTCTTGAAACGCGGGTGGAGGTTCAAGCCCCGCACACATTGGTGTAGTACCCCCCGTACATCGGTGAATCAACGTGAGCTGCCAGCTAACCATCTCTTATAGCCGCCGACGAGTTGAACCAGCTGTTGCGGTTTCCCATTATTCAAGCGCCCTGCTTGGCGCCCTGCAGGAGTACCTGCTGACAAGTTGCGTCCACGAGCGGATAGAGACGCCAGCTAGCAGTGAGCAGCAGATAGATGAGCTCACGGTGGTCCGTGGCTGACATCGTGCTGAATCCGCTGCAGCAGAGTTCCATCTGCTCAGACGTGCTTCCTGGAGCTGCAGGAGTCCCTGCTGATGAGCTGCACCCACGAGCCGACAGAGACGCCAGCTAAGCAGAGAGCAGCACACAGATGAGAGGGGATACTCTCTAAAATATCCACTGCCTGCAAACCTATTCCATCTGGTGAGTAGGCATTGCTATCATCAACATTGGTGCTACGGAGCAGTTGAACCACCTATTCAGATTTTTAATTGCTTAAATCTATATGTCCATGCAAATTGTGCATTATATTAAATATTAATTGTTATTAAATGATTTTATTGTCCTAAAAATACCATTTCAGTATTCAGCTGTTATATGTTGTCTTATATGTTGTTTGTTTAATGTTTCAACAGTATTACGCTATGTGTTGTGCTTTCTCTTTGTTTTCAAGCCCACCGTGAGGATCAACAATCTTCACAACCAATAGGCTTGTTTTCGTATATCCTTTATAGTGGTAAAATTTTATAGGCGCCCACGGAACTATTCCCTGTCCATACTGTTTTCCTGACCAGGGGGTCAGGCTTTGTGTCCTAGGCAGCCCCTTATGTATAGTTTTAATTAATATATAAGGTAATTGTTACTACACCACATACATTGCGGTTAGCGCTACCTGTTTTGTTGTTTATTTACATATATAGAACCCTATATATTGATATTTATTTTCCATCATATCTCTCTGTGGTGAATATGCCACCCGTGTGAGGTCCATTGAGGATTCTGTTACCAGAGCCTAGTATCGCAAGATCTGGACGAGAGAAGGAACATAGTGTGGATGCACACTCCTGGCGTCCACAAGCGGAAGCGCACCAGCACATCTACATGAGGCTTTGGCACATCTGACGGTACACCAGACGGACTGAGGAGTGGGGTGAATTTACATGATTGTATTTGAGTTCCTTTCACATATTAATTTTAAACAGTGTGAGTGGCCGTGATCTACTACTTTAGCATTTATTAAAATTATTTTTGCAATATTATGCTATGAGAGCCACGCTGTCTTATTTTTGTTTTGTAGTTTGAAGAGGAAAAAGGTTGTTCCTGAAGACTGGCAGCAGCGTTCCTGTAACAACTATCTCGGAATTATCTGCTTTGGGGATCATTTGTTTCTTTTTTGTTTTTGTGTTCTTTTTGTCTGTTTGTCTTAAGTGTTGTTTGTTGTCACCAACTGGTATCTATATATTTTCTTTACTATTATAGCACTCTGTCTCCCTTCTGGGTGCATAGAGTAGGCGCAGCAGTATATTTTTTCATTTGTATATATATATACCTCAGAGTTTCTATTAGCCTATCCCTAATAGTTCTGAACCTCCCAATTAGGACATCAGCACCCTGTTAACTGCTCCTAAGTCTAATAACAATTAAAAAAAATGTTTTATTATTTGTCTATTATTATCATTTCATGCATACTTTTGAGTTTGGTATTCATTTCATATATTCACTTTAATAAAAGTAACTTTTTAATGTACAGTACTCCCATCATTCATTTAGTTAATTGAGTGCAGAACACTGTGCTTTCATTTCCTGTTACTATTAGAACCTGAGATGCAGATGCTGCGGCTGTTATTCAACAATTTCTCTGATTGAATTCCTTGGCACATCCGGGTTTGGCACGGTATTTCTTGACATTTTCCCACATTAAGACGCGAGTTTACTAGTGTTTTGATCTGGTGCAGAAAATTGAATTTTAGCATTGTCTGCAATACCGTTGAGAAACTCAAGTTGGCGATCATGAGTTATTGTCTTAAAAATCTAATTGCAATGCAACCTGTCTTTTATTCCTGTACATTACTTCAAGTGTATGTAATTGTAATTTGAAAATTACAAATATGAACACACAACAAAAAGTACTGTAGTACAATTATTCTAAAACAAACCTGCGTACAATCTGTTTCGAATCCGCAAGGGCGACGAGTGGAAAACCGCTTTCAATACACGCAGCGGCCATTATGAATACCTCGTGATGCCTTTTAGTCTCTGTAGCCCCCGGCCGTATTCCAAGAGTTCATGAATGTTCTCTTTCGGGACGTTCTGGACATCTTTGTTATAGTATACCTGGATGACATACTTATTTTTTCCAAAAACCTTGAAGAGCATATCCAACACACCAGGGTTGTCCTTTCACGATTCCAAGCAAACAAGCTCTATGCTAAGATGGAGAAGTGTCTCTACCACCAATCTTCCACAGCCTTCCTTGGCTACATCATTTCAGATAAGGGGTTCACCGTGGATCCGGAAAAATTGAAGGCAGTTCTGGACTGGCCGCAACCTAATTCCCTGAAAGTAATTAAACGATTCCTCGGGTTTTCGAATTATTACCGGAAATTCATCAGCAAATTTTCTACCACAGTCTCACCCATTACCGCCCTTACCAAAAAAGGGGCAGATCCCTCGTCATGGTCCCCTTAAGCTACTAAGGCTTTTGAGGTCCTCAAGAAAGCATTCATGTCTGCCCCTATCCTTCGCCATCTGGACACTACTCTACCTTTTACACTCAAGGTCAACGCCTCTGATACTGGGGCAGGGGCAGAACTGTCACAAAGGTCCTCTCCTCAAGACAAGCTCCATCATTGTGGCTTCTGTTCAAGATAATTTTCCCCGGACGAGAGAAATTACGACGTTGGTAACAGGGAGCTCTTGGCGATCAAGTTAGCCCTAGAAGAATGGAGACATCTCCTTGAGGGCACGAAGGAGTCGGTAGCCATTCTCACTGACCAAAAAAATGTGTTGTATATTGAAGGGTCCCGCCGTCTGGGGTCCAGTCAAGCCATTTCATATATTCACTTTAATAAAAGTAACTTTTTAATGTACAGTACTCCCATCATTCATTTAGTTAATTGAGTGCAGAACACTGTGCTTTCATTTCCTGTTACTATTAGAACCTGAGATGCAGATGCAGCGGCTGTTATTCAACAATTTCTCTGATTGAATTCCTTGGCACATCCGGGCTTGGCACGGTATTTCTTGACACTTGGCACTTTTTTTTTCTCGTTTCAACTACACAATCTCGTACATTCCAGGCTACAAGAATGTCAAGGCCGACGTGCTTTCACTGACGAGGTTAAGGAAACTATCTTAAACCTTCTAAGTGCATCATTTCCGCCAACTCATTTAACATTTTAGATAAAATCATGGAAGCCCAGGCTCACATCCCCAGCGGGTTAGAGGTACCAGAAGGACTCCTGTATACCGCTCCACATTTTCATCAGAAGATCCTGGAATGGGGCCACTCGTCTAGATCGGCTGGTCACTCGGGTTTTAAAAGGACTCTGGACTTAATCAAACGTAACTTCTGGTGGCCAAACAAGAGCAAAGATATTCAAGATTTCCGAAAGCTTGCCCGGTATGTGCACAGAGTAAGTCCGCCTGACATAAGCCATCGGGTCTTCTTCTGCCCCGTCCCATCCCTGAACATCCTTGGATGCATATATCTTACTCTACAATTCTCGTAGCAGTTGATAGATTCTCCAAGCACGCACATTTTGTACCCATCAAGGGCCTTCCTAATTCCGCCACGTTGGCTGATGTGTTTACTAAAGAGATCTTCAGGTTTCACGGTGTTCCTCACACTATTGTCTCAGACAGGGGCACACAATTTATATCTTAATTCTGGCGAGCATTCTACCAAAGGCTTAGCATCTCCCTTCTGTTCTCCTCGGGCTACCACTCGCAGACCAATGGTCAAACTGAGAGGATGAACCAGTCCTTGGAACAGCACCTGAGATGTTTCATGTCCGAATCTCAAGACAATTGGGTGGACTTATTACCATGGGCAGAGTTCGCAATTAATTCCCTCAGGAACAAATCTATGCAGGAGTCCCCTGTTTTCGTTAATTATGGTTTCCATCCCAGCTGCCTCCCCTTCTCCTTCACCCCATCTGGAGTCCCAGCAGCTGATGTTCAGGATGCTAACCTTCAAGACCACTGGATAAAGATTCAAAGCGCGTTGCTAGGGGCAGTCCAAAAACACAAGACTCAGACAGATCGTAGCCGCCAGATGGCACCGGAATATAAGCCAGGGGACAGAGTCTGGCTTTCCTCCAGGAATATTATACTCAAGACACCTTACCCGAAGTTTGCGCCCAGATTCTTGGGACCCTTCAAAATCCTCGAACAAATAAACCCGGTAGCATATCATCTCCACCTACCACCATCCATGAAAATACCCATAGTCTTTCATGTCTCCCTTCTGAAGCCATTTTTTCAGAATATACACTTTCCAGATCACCCTCTCAGACCAAATCCTTTTACTATACAGGGCAACTCTCACCCCTCCCTCCCCCCTCTCCCCCCTTTTCCTTCTCTCACAGCGACTTACGGGTTCACGCAAAGCAACGTACCCATATGAGATGGCTGGATATGATAGCTAGTGAACCAACAACCCGCACTAAGCAATCTCTTAGGGAGACCCAACCAGCACAACACGCAAAATACAACAAGGGGCAAAGATCAGAAGAATGAATCTACCACTACGCGTTTTGGTCACACGTGACCTTCATCAGGTATTTTTGAGTGACCTCTACAGTACATCCGACTTTAAATGCCCTCTAGGAAGCAAGGGGTTGGGGATAAGATGATAATTTATCCCCTAAATTGATCAAATGAAATAAAAATATCAAAATTAAACCAAATACAGGGCATGGTGGGACCCAAAAGTAACTATAATGATGAGAATCCACCAGAACAGTATACAGAAATATCTACTCCAAATAGCAAGCTAGGATGAATGTAATAGTAAAAAATAAAGGTATTATAGATATCGGATGTATAGGTATAAAGATATCAAGCACATACATAAAATACATAAAAATGCAAAACATAACAAATTCCCAGAAAACACATCTATAGTTAAATACTATATAGATAAATCGACAAATAGAAAAAGAAAAGTAAGGAGAAAAAGAAGAAGGGAAAAGAAAATAACTTATTTATAGCACTACTGTAAGTTTATTTAAGCACTAAAACCAACTTAATTTCAAGATTTATATATTTGGTATGTGTTAGGGACAGCAGGTAAAGGCCAGAAACTGCACTTGTGTTAAGCATCCATTTTGTCTGTTCATAACCAGTTAAGATTCTGTAGTCAGCCTTTTGCTGAAATATAATTTCTTATGTATTCAGTTTCTGCCAATTTACATTTCCTCTCCTGCTCAGGATTTTGCTAAGATACTTTTTATATTATCAGCTTCCTGCTGTTTTAATACACAATGGACGGGTTCTCTGAAACAGGCGAAATCATATAATTTAGTTGCTAGAGACTCAAGGTTTTTTGATAACAGACAATGAATAAGCTATGTATTCAGACAGTGCCTGTTTTGGGAGAATCACGTCCCAAAATCATGCCACTAATATGTCCTGCCCCTAAATCACGCCTCTAATCCAAGCCACGCCCACGCCACACCCAGGTTACACCTACGTTACGCCTCTAACTAAACCCATTATTCTTTCTGTATAAAAATCATAACCCTATGCTTAATAAACTGAGACAAAGGAATTTGAAATCTGGCATCTGTTACATTTCTTTTCCTTAGTTTTCCGGGCCCGTGAAATCATCAAAAGTGTCAGTGCGTGAAAAGCTTCCCGTGGGCATCTGCTGCAGACGGTGCAGATGTGTAAATCCAGTCACAGAAGCCTAGGCAAGGAAAAGGTTTCCTTCAGTACTGTATGTCTGTGAGATATTTATATATTTAAATGCCTTTACAACTTTACATTTAAGTATGTACAGTATAGTGCTACTGTAGTGTGTCTAAACAGAAAATGCACCTTATTTGCAAAATGTTTATAATTTAATCAGTACTGTATTAACGAGATATTTATATACAGTACAGTATATATAAATGCCTTTAGTACTTTATGTATAGTACTGCTGTAAGTGTCTAAACAGTAAAAACCTGAACACACCAAAACGTATATTTAAAGAATGAACATTTTTAATTTGTACAGGATAATAAAGGAAAAACGAATACAAAAATAAAAAGTCACCTCTTCTTCAAAATGTACAATCTTGTCTTTTTCTTCTTCTCAGTGGCTGGTGCTTCTTTGCTATCTTGGTCTGTAAAGAAAGACACACTATTCAATATATACAGTCGTACCGTACATTATGCAATCCAGATTTTTGGGGTTTTTGAGAGAAAGGGCATGACACGGGTTACATGCTCTGCTCGCTTGAGTGGGATGCATGTTGGAAATAGAGAATACCGGCGATTGTGGAGGGCTACTCATTACGGGTCCTGCAACAAGCCACAACCCGGAAGTAACAACTGAGCTTTGCCGAGCAAGCCAACCCCAGCGCGCGGGATTGATCTGTGAGTCTCAGCACATGCCTCCTGCGCCTACCAACTCGTTTGGACTTATTACCTGTGCACTGGCCGCTACTGGACTTATATATTCTTACATAGAAGTTTTTACTTGTTATTATACTACTTGTTTATTACATATTTCTTAACCCTTGGTGCGCTTCTGTGATTATTTCCCATGATGCCAGTACAGTCCATTATTATACAGTATCATCTGTTTTTTGGGGGGTTTGGGGGAAACAAGGCATGTATGGCATGGGGCACAGCACTTTACATTAGGACTAGAGGTTTACATTAGGTTTTTGGGAGTTTGGGAGAAGGGACATTGCATGCATGGATTTGAGCACTGTGTTTTATCTGGCAGTATTGCTGGGAGAGTTTCCTGTACCAAGGGGGGGGGGGGGCGGAATTCCTGCATGTTTTCTTTGCCCAGCTCCAGACATGCACATGAAAAACATAAATAGAAAAAAATTATTAAACCATGATGACAGGACAGTCAATTATTATACAGTATCTTCTAGTTTTTTTTTTTGTGGGGGGGGGGGTGAAACAAAGAATGCATAGCATGGGGCACAGCACTTAACATTAGGCTAGGGGTTTATATTAGGTTTTTGGTGGTTTGGGAGGAAGGGACATGGCATGCATGGATTTGAGCACTGTGTCTTACCTGGCAGTATTGCTGGGAGAATTTCATGCACCATTTGGGGGGGGGGGGTGGAATTTCCTGCATGTTGTCTTTGCCAAGCTACAGACATGCAAAAGTGAAAATAAGCATTAAACAATGAAATAATTTAAAACAATCAATTTTTTTTTAGATTAGAAATATTGGAAGTGCATCATTATTTGTAATTAAATGTATAATGTGTAGTCGTCAAACAAATCATTGGACCTAAAGGGAAGAGCCTTGTATGCCTCAAAAAGCTATTGATGCAGTCTCTCACAGTTTTCGCAAGAAGACTGGTAACATTAATAAAGCGCTTCTCTTCATCAATAATTGTTCTCCTTAATTTTGCAAGAAGTCCCTTCTTGTATTTATTGCCTTCATAATTGACATTTTGGGTCCACTCGCTGTACAACTCAAAACTGAGGTGGTGTTTAAAGATGAACAGGGCATATTTCTGAGGTAGACCCACACATCTGATCTTGTATTTCTCTCGGATGCTCTGGGGCAGGTCGTTAAGCACGTTGTCTGGGAGCTGTACAATCCTGGGTGCTAGAGTGGGTGTGCTTCTGGCAGTGAGTGGGGGTAGATGGTCTGGGAAGATGCATTCCTCCTTTCGTGGCCTAGTTCTTAGTGGGGTTGTCATCGCCTCCAAAATAAGGGTATACTTGTATTCTAGAGATGAAGGGGGTGAGCGTGGGGGGTCCCGTTGTGTGCTTGGTGTTGGCATCGTTGTCACGGTAGCCCAGAACTTATCAACACTTTTTATATTTTTGGGATTCTCGAATGAACACGACAAGGAGGCAAAATAAATTGTCATTTATTTCCTTCATAGACAAACACACGACAGCTTCAGAATACACTTAATACAACACTTATTGGGATGGGGGAACAAAAAAAAGTGTCCTTTGCAAGAAAGCGCAAGAAATGCAGTCTCTGGTTTAAAGCCTGTTTGGCTAGATCGCAAGTTGCCGATCTAAAAACTCCGCCAAATAAAGGAATTTCGTAGAAGTTGATAAGAATTCATCCAGGAGTCACCAGAGCTAACGAATCCCAGAGTTTGGGGTATATCCTTGGTTGCGATGTTATTAATCCCTTGCGTCCTGGAACCGCTACCGCTGTACACGAACAGAATCTTGTGCAATGCTTGGTTACGTCATGAATCACACCGAGGATAGCTCGGCTGGCAGTTTAATAGGTTTCACAGACCTATCTATAACATGCCTGCCCAAACCCATCCGTGGGAACACATAACCCACCAACCTCCGATTTGCCTGTAGTTTGCAAAACCGGGCAAAAAGGCTTTCCTGTTTGCACCGCGCATGTGTGAGCTTGACACCCATGCGACATAGCATACCTGGGGTACAACCTTTTCCTGGTGACCCTTGGTCTGGGGTTTGGCTCCAAAGTGTGAAGGGCTCATGCTGAAAACCGGGATCTGGCAGTCAGCAACATCCCGACCATTTTCACACTTTGGACCTCTGAGTCTATAAATTCCCAGCACTCCACTAGACTTACAGTCTCCCACTTAACATGGGGTCTTTGAAGTGTAGGAAGGAAAATACCCTCAGCTCATTTACCCCTGGCATATTTACATGCCAAAGGATTTCTCCCAGGCTCACTGAAAAAACTGTTCCTGCCTGTATATTTTAAAACTTACAGTATCATACACTTTATCATGTTCTGGGGTGTCACAACTGTAATTTTTATATGTGTGCAAGTTGTTTATTTATTGGGGCTTGCACACCAAAAATTAGAGTGCTAGCTGTCTGCGTTCCCGAGTTAGCCCGCTTAATTGAAAGGCTTGCTTGTGGGAAGCCAAGTTCACCTACTTCTCACATCAATTGACCGACTTCCCACGGCAATAGACTTTCTGCCTTTCAAGATATGGGAGCTAACAAGGTACGGATACATTTTATCGGTAAACCACTTCAAATTTAACCGCAAGCCATTTATTCAATTGACTTGCGGTTACAGAGTCGAATGCTTGGAAATGGATACCCATACTTCAAACAGACCTCCCAGTGCCAGCCACGCTTATTCAATCAGCGCTGGCTTCGGCGCTCACAACGCCATCTTGTGCCTAAAAACAATATGGCACACTTTGCATTTTTTTCTATTACTACAGGCAGGGAGCAGCCTGCAAAATGGTGATAAAAAGCCTGGGACAGGGGCAAATACATGTGTAATGCATATACGTTTAACCCCTTTACTCCCAATACGAGTTGGGGTTAATCAGCCTTTATTATGGGCCTGATTAACCCCACTCTCATGAAGGTCGAATCCAGTGACTGAGAGGATGCATGGGGGTATGCTGTTCTTCCATGGGAGAATAAAGTGCCTCCAGGTCGCCCTCCTGCTCCTGTGTCAGACATATAGGGGCAGGGTTTCCAAGCAAAGAAAAGAGCCCCATGATGTTCCTCTCAATCTTCTCCAGACAAACACCCATGCACCTATCCATATTCTCTATGGTCTCCAAAGGTCGATCCATCTTGGCCTCTTTTCTGTCCCTGTATTGCTCGATTGAGTTTTCAGTCATTTTGATACCACTAAAAACATCCAGCATGCAGATGACCAAGCTAGATCTGGTGCAAGGTAATGGTGTCACCCGGACGAACATCGGCGTGGCTGGGTGCTTGAGGAGGTGAGCTGGGGGTTTCCGGACGAACATCAGTGGACAAAGTATCAGAGCGGGTTGATGTTTGGGATTCGGTGGCTGTGGGTGATGGCAGTGAAAAGTCCATGACGTCTGATTCGGCTTTGGTGGGTGCAGGGGAACTAGAGGGGCCCTTCCAAATAACTTCATCATCAAAAACTTTTGCTATTTTCTTCACATACAAAGACCCAGGGATCTTTGCCTCGGGAGCCTTCAAAATCTTTTTTTTAGGCACCATTAACTTTGGCTTGGAAACATCTTCCAACTTTCCCTTTCTCGTGGTCGGCACCGCAGAAGAAAGCAGGTTTGTGCGTCCATAGAATCGGAGTTGATCCATGGAAGCAGATGGAAGAATGCAGTTGGAAGAATACAGTTTCTGGACAAGAGATCGTTAAGATAGAGATCAGCGTGTGGGAGGCTATGCAATTTGTGTCACCTTTTATGCACTGTGTCCCTGGCGGAATTTTTAGGGTCGTTGACATGAGCCGCGTTAAAAGGTGTTAAAAGTTGTACTATACTTTACCTGTCAAGTTCCATTATAAACACACCATCACTTCTGTTGATTCAATGCACATTGAATATACAGTACTGTACACTGAATATACATTGAATATACATTCCTCTGTGCTTGATTTATTTTCTAAAGCAGTGATGCAGATGAAAGTTATTTCAAAGAATCTAGTCATGAGAATATAGTATCTGTACAAGAGAGGACAATGAATTTTACAGATCAAATGCTGGTTACTTGCTTCGGGCATCAATTTAGCACAAAGTTGATCCCCATGGGGGAGGAGAAGGAACGCAGCACAGCCGTGCAATGCGAAGGGCAAAAATCGGGGCAACAGCTGAGTACTAGGTAAAGAAATCCTTTAATACACCACAGACAACATGGTACAGAAAAAGAAGGCACTCTTACGCGTTTCACGCTGATCCCAGCGCTACGTCAGAGAGTATATCATCCTACTGCTTACCTCCCTTCTTGTAGTCTCCTTCCACCTCTCCCCGGAATTGACGCATCGGAGTAGCTCTGTTAGTGATTGGTTGTTCACAATGTAAACAAGAAGCTACGTCATGCGTCTCCTACGGAGGGAGGGGACATATAGCTCCTAGAATGGGGAAGATAGACATAATGAGTAGTACAAATCCAAACATAACAATAAATGCTACACGGATGCCAAAAGATTAAAAATAGTGTAAAAACAATAGAACAAAGAATAATGGAGTATCACAAATGAGCTGAAAGCAAGTTTGTCATAATTAAAGTACTAAATGGTAAAAAAGAAGAAGATATATAAACATTAAAGAGAAACGTGCTAGATCCATAATAAATGCATACAGAGTATTGAAATCTATATAGAAAAGTCATATTGGTCAGTTTTTTCTTATAAATGGTTGGAGACATATGTTAGTAATAATATAGAGTAGATAAAGAACTGAAAAAATCTAAAGTAAAGAAAAATAACGAATAATAATAGATAATAAATAAAGAATAAAAGAACTCTTAATAACTAAATAATATAAAAGTAATATGTATCAACTTGGTTATATGATACAAAAATTCAGATATATCTATTCTACAAATATCCAAACCATGACTAGGCTTTTCTATATATATTGGACAAAATGTCCAGGGTATAAACAGATAATCCAATATCTTATTATAAACATGGAACAATGTCAAATGAACATGTATGTTAACCAGATGAGATAATGACAAATGGACTAAGAAAGGGGGGGGGGGAAGGGGGAAAAAACATAAAAAGACCTTACAGCAAAAAGTGCTTTCGTTCCCAATCTGTATGCATACCCCCGGGTGATAATGACCCGAGGGTATAATCCAAAACATTTCTCTCTTGTTGAGAGTGGCCTCTCTGTTGCCACCTCTAATTCTTTTTGGAATTTGTTCAATAGCACTAAAGGTGAATGTGCTAATAGAACCTGCTTGACATGTGGAAAAATGTCTAGAAACAGGGTGTCTCTGATCTTTATTTTTAATTGATCTAATATGTTCAGAGATTCTGACCTTTAAAGGTCTGATAGTCTTGCCAATATAAATGCTTCCACAAGCACATCTAAGAATATATACTACATAATTGGTAGCTGTTATTATATATTTCAGTAACCATTTTGTTCCCTTTGTTCCAATATATATATATTTTTTAGTAACCATTTTGTCTCCCCTTGTCCCAGATTTACTTTTAAAATGTGTACTGCTTTAAAATGTGATCAGGTGCTCTGGCAAGTCTCCTAGAACTTTCAGCCTTGAAGATAAGAGAAGAATGTTAGCTAGTTAGCTTTTTATAAACAAAGCCTTACTCCCTCTACTCCCACACTCCCCCTTTTTCTTCCCTCCCCTCACTCCCTAGAAATAAGTGGAAGGCACAAATGTAAGCAACATTTAATCTATCTCTTTGAAAAAGTCTTTCTATAGACGAAACGCGTCAGAGTGGTGCTATGTATGCTCACTGTGGAGTTTAAATAAAGTTTTTTATATTTTTTCCAAGCGTTGGTTGTGTGGAGTGCTGTGACCACGGTTACCATTTCCTCCTCTAAACATTTAATCTATGTAGCAATAAATTAGGTAGAGAATGTCAGCAAATAACTCTAAGACGCTTCAGCAAAATACCTCTAGGACTCTTTTTGTCTATATAACTCTGCTTGTTATTCTTTAATAAACCAGTCCAGAAGACTTCCTGTGACGTCAGCCGGCATGGTAGCTTGAGGGAAGAGCTCCCGAGACTCCCTGCCTAAAAGCACCTAAAATTATCAATAAAAACCACCAAAACAAACACCTTTTTGGGGACCCGACTAGGTAAAAGCCTCAGGATGGCAAACAAACAAAAAAAAAAAACAGGGATTCAGGACATTGCTAAGTTCTGTGAGTCAATTCACAAACCGGCAAGCAGAGGAGCTGAAACCCTGACTCCTCAAGTTGGCGACGAGGAGAGCTCTCAGGGGACTGAGGCAAGCACACGTGGTGCCGAGGAGGGACTGTGGGACAAGGGAGACTCAGTGGAAGCTACAAAAACATATCTTGAGCACCTATTTGACCAGTTCTCAATAAAGATGAGGCTCAATTTCCAAGAAGACCTGCACACAGCTATCACAGGAGTCAAAAAGGAAATAAAAGACCTAGCAGAGCGCACAGACAAAGTGGAAACACAGCTAGAGGAGGTGTCTCTCTCTCAAACAGCTGCAGAAGAAGAGATATGCCACCTAGGATATGAAGTTAACTCCTTGAAGGATGCTATCGAGGATCAAGAAAATAGAGATAGCCGCCAAAACATCCGGATCCGCAACATCCCTGAAGAAATAAAGATTTAAAATCTAAAAACCTACCTGAAAGACTTGTTCTCCTATCTGATTCAGACCTTGAGCCCAGAGACCTGGAGATGGACCGTGCCCACAGAGCGCTGGGTCCCCGCTCCGAGGATCCTAGAAGGAGGAGAGACGTCATCATCAGGATGCACTCATACTCCATAAAAGAGAAACTGATGTATGAGTGCAGAGAGAGAGGAGAAATCAACTTCCAAAAAAAAGCCCTCCAAGTCTTCAATGATCTCTCCAGAAGAACCATAGAAAGAAGACGCAACATGAAACCTCTCATCAAGATCCTAAACACCCAAAAGATCCGCTACAGATGGGGATTTCCATTCAAATTGATCGCCCAAAAGAACGGCAGGTTTAGAACAATCTCCAGACCTGAAGACGCCCCCGCATTCCTAAAATCTCTAGGCCTCCTAGGGATAGAGAACCAGAGAGAGGGAGAGGAGGAGCTGAGTTCCCGCCATACAGCACCCCAGCACAGAGCATCGGAGAGAATCGCCTCCCAGAGAGTGCCCAGAGCTGCGGACCCGTATCAGCTCCCAGAGAAGGAAGCAAGAATTTCAGAGCTTCACGGATTGAACACCGGCGCCCCCCAGCTGCTCCTCCTGGCCTGCCCTGGGCGGCTCCCGGTGTCCCCTGAAGGATCGAAGCCGTAGGAAACACTGTCACCACCTCCACAACCCAGGGCCAGCTGGCCCTGAAAGTCTCGCTAGAGCTGCCCTCCTGATCAGATCCTCGTCTCCCCTCCAGCCGGAGAGGAGAGGCGCTTCCCGTTGGTGCCACCCCCGACTAGCCCTTAGTGTCGCGAGCTACTATGGCTCTCTCGCCGTCCTACCTCCTCACCGCCGTGGCTCTGGAGGCCGCTTTGATGAGGAGGGGGCCCTCTACCGCTGCCCACTCTACCGCTGCTTCCCCCCCTACCACTGCCCCCCTCTCCCCTTACCGCTGCTTCACCTCTACCGCTGCTTCCCCTCTGCCGCGGCCCTCTCCCCCTCCCAGCGGGTTCGGCTCCGGTGTGCTCTCTCGCCCCTGGCCCTTGTGATCGCCCCTGGACCTCGGGATCTCCCCCGTGCCCTCCCCGCCCCTCTGGGCCCCTCACTGCCTCACCCGGGGAAGCCCTGGACCTCTCCCCGAGCCCAGGGAGGGGATCCGGGGAGATGACACCATCAGCATGAGCGCCAGCTGTGGGGTGCCTCCGGGGGGTGGGAACACCCCTACTGGGGATCTTAACCCTGTCCCCAGTCGGGGGGGTTCAGGGGAGGAGAGGCACTTAATGCCGCCGCCGAGGGGGCTGTCCCTTTAGCCACCCCTGGGAACAGAGGAGACGACGCATCCCTGAAGCCGCATGGAGGGGGGGACATCACACAACCGGTGGCGAAGACTCCGGTATCGATTGCAGCTACAAGGTCTGTTATTCTCACATCTTCTCCTTGTGGGCTCATAACCCATGGAACAAGAACCTTGGGGGCCGGCTGTTTCTCCCAGGTGGTCGCCCCGGTCCTTCCCCCATACCCACCAACACACTCTTGATTTACCTCATGTTAGAGGAGAAGAGGACTATCTACACAGACAAATAATGTTGGGATCAGGATGGAGGTTCTTGCGTGGGGGGGTGTGGCGGCGATATCAAGTTTGCGTGTATGGTCTAGTTCTTTATGCTTGCAAAATTTTAACACGGCTGAGGTGCCTAAAAGTCCCCAGAGACCCTGCTCTGGGATGTTTATCACAATCGGGGACCCCCCTCCCCCCTCTCTCCCCTCTCCCCACCTCTCTCCCCTCTCCCCACCTCTCCCCCTCCCTCCCCCTCCCCCCATGCCCCTCTGCCCCACTGCCCCTCTCCCCCCCCTGCCCCTCTCACCCCCCTGCCCCTATCCCCCCCTGCCACTCTTCCCCCCCTCACCCTACTGCCCCCCCTCACCCTACTCCCCCCTCACCCTACTCCCCCCCTCACCCTACCCCTCCTTCACCCCTCCCCCCCTCCCTCTCCCCCCCACCCCTCTCTCCCCCCCACCCCTTTCCCCCCACCCCTCCCCCCCACTCCCTCTCCCCCCTCCCTCACCGCTCTCCCCCCTCCCTCACCCCTCTCCCCCCTCCCTCAACCCTCTCACCCCTCCCTAACCCCTCTCCCCCCTTTTCCTTCTCTCACAGCGACTTACGGGTTCACGCAAATCAGCGTACCCATATGAGATGGCTGGATATGATAGCTAGTGAACCAACAACCCGCACTAAGCAATCTCTTAGGGAGACCCAACCAGCACAACACGCAAAATACAACAAGGGGCAAAGATCAGAAGAATGAATCTACCACTACGCGTTTTGGTCACACGTGACCTTCATCAGGTATTTTTGAGTGACCTCTACAGTACATCCGACTTTAAATGCCCTCTAGGAAGCAAGGGGTTGGGGATAAGATGATAATTTATCCCCTAAATTGATCAAATGAAATAAAAATATCAAAATTAAACCAAATACAGGGCATGGTGGGACCCAAAAGTAACTATAATGATGAGAATCCACCAGAACAGTATACAGAAATATCTACTCCAAATAGCAAGCTTGGATGAATGTAATAGTAAAAAATAAAGGTATTATAGATATCGGATGTATAGGTATAAAGATATCAAGCACATACATAAAATACATAAAAATGCAAAACATAACAAATTCCCAGAAAACACATCTATAGTTAAATACTATATAGATAAATCGACAAATAGAAAAAGAAAAGTAAGGAGAAAAAGAAGAAGGGAAAAGAAAATAACTTATTTATAGCACTACTGTAAGTTTATTTAAGCACTAAAACCAACTTAATTTCAAGATTTATATATTTGGTATGTGTTAGGGACAGCAGGTAAAGGCCAGAAACTGCACTTGTGTTAAGCATCCATTTTGTCTGTTCATAACCAGTTAAGATTCTGTAGTCAGCCTTTTGCTGAAATATAATTTCTTATGTATTCAGTTTCTGCCAATTTACATTTCCTCTCCTGCTCAGGATTTTGCTAAGATACTTTTTATATTATCAGCTTCCTGCTGTTTTAATACACAATGGACGGGTTCTCTGAAACAGGCGAAATCATATAATTTAGTTGCTAGAGACTCAAGGTTTTTTGATAACAGACAATGAATAAGCTATGTATTCAGACAGTGCCTGTTTTGGGAGAATCACGTCCCAAAATCATGCCACTAATATGTCCTGCCCCTAAATCACGCCTCTAATCCAAGCCACGCCCACGCCACACCCAGGTTACACCTACGTTACGCCTCTAACTAAACCCATTATTCTTTCTGTATAAAAATCATAACCCTATGCTTAATAAACTGAGACAAAGGAATTTGAAATCTGGCTTCTGTTACATTTCTTTTCCTTCGTTTTCCGGGCCCGTGAAATCATCAAAATCGGATATAACAAGTTTCAGTGCGTGAAAAGCTTCCCGGGGGCATCTGCTGCAGACGGTGCAGATGTGTAAATCCAGTCACAGAAGCCTAGGCAAGGAAAAGGTTTCCTTCAGTACTGTATGTCTGTGAGATATTTATATATTTAAATGCCTTTACAACTTTACATTTAAGTATGTACAGTATAGTGCTACTGTAGTGTGTCTAAACAGAAAATGCACCTTATTTGCAAAATGTTTATAATTTAATCAGTACTGTATTAACGAGATATTTATATACAGTACAGTATATATAAATGCCTTTAGTACTTTATGTATAGTACTGCGGTAAGTGTCTAAACAGTAAAAACCTGACACACCAAAACGTATATTTAAAGAATGAACATTTTTAATTTGTACAGGATAATAAAGGAAAAAAGAATACAAAAATAAAAAGTCACCTCTTCTTCAAAATGTACAATCTTGTCTTTTTCTTCTTCTCAGTGGCTGGTGCTTCTTTGCTATCTTGGTCTGTAAAGAAAGACACACTATTCTATATATACAGTCGTACCGTACATTATGCAATCCAGATTTTTGGGGTTTTTGGGAGAAAGGGCATGACACGGGTTACATGCTCTGCTCGCTTGAGTGGGATGCATGTTGGAAATAGAGAATACCGGCGATTGTGGAGGGCTACTCATTACGGGTCCTGCAACAAGCCACAACCCGGAAGTAACAACTGAGCTTTGCCGAGCAAGCCAACCCCAGCGCGCGGGATTGATCTGTGAGTCTCAGCACATGCCTCCTGCGCCTACCAACTCGTTTGGACTTATTACCTGTGCACTGGCCGCTACTGGACTTATATATTCTTACATAGAAGTTTTTACTTGTTATTATACTACTTGTTTATTACATATTTCTTAACCCTTGGTGCGCTTCTGTGATTATTTCCCATGATGCCAGTACAGTCCATTATTATACAGTATCATCTGTTTTTTGGGGGGTTTGGGGGAAACAAGGCATGTATGGCATGGGGCACAGCACTTTACATTAGGACTAGAGGTTTACATTAGGTTTTTGGGAGTTTGGGAGAAGGGACATTGCATGCATGGATTTGAGCACTGTGTTTTATCTGGCAGTATTGCTGGGAGAGTTTCCTGTACCAAGGGGGGGGCGGAATTCCTGCATGTTTTCTTTGCCCAGCTCCAGACATGCACATGAAAAACATAAATAGAAAAAAATTATTAAACCATGATGACAGGACAGTCAATTATTATACAGTATCTTCTAGTTTTTTTTGTGGGGGGGGGGGGTGAAACAAAGAATGCATAGCATGGGGCACAGCACTTAACATTAGGCTAGGGGTTTATATTAGGTTTTTGGTGGTTTGGGAGGAAGGGACATGGCATGCATGGATTTGAGCACTGTGTCTTACCTGGCAGTATTGCTGGGAGAATTTCATGCACCATTTGGGGATGGGGGGGGGGGTGGAATTTCCTGCATGTTGTCTTTGCCAAGCTACAGACATGCAAAAGTGAAAATAAGCATTAAACAATGAAATAATTTAAAACAATCAATTTTTTTTAGATTAGAAATATTGGAAGTGCATCATTATTTGTAATTAAATGTATAATGTGTAGTCGTCAAACAAATCATTGGACCTAAAGGGAAGAGCCTTGTATGCCTCAAAAAGCTATTGATGCAGTCTCTCACAGTTTTCGCAAGAAGACTGGTAACATTAATAAAGCGCTTCTCTTCATCAATAATTGTTCTCCTTAATTTTGCAAGAAGTCCCTTCTTGTATTTATTGCCTTCATAATTGACATTTTGGGTCCACTCGCTGTACAACTCAAAACTGAGGTGGTGTTTAAAGATGAACAGGGCATATTTCTGAGGTAGACCCACACATCTGATCTTGTATTTCTCTCGGATGCTCTGGGGCAGGTCGTTAAGCACGTTGTCTGGGAGCTGTACAATCCTGGGTGCTAGAGTGGGTGTGCTTCTGGCAGTGAGTGGGGGTAGATGGTCTGGGAAGATGCATTCCTCCTTTCGTGGCCTAGTTCTTAGTGGGGTTGTCATCGCCTCCAAAATAAGGGTATACTTGTATTCTAGAGATGAAGGGGGTGAGCGTGGGGGGTCCCGTTGTGTGCTTGGTGTTGGCATCGTTGTCACGGTAGCCCAGAACTTATCAACACTTTTTATATTTTTGGGATTCTCGAATGAACACGACAAGGAGGCAAAATAAATTGTCATTTATTTCCTTCATAGACAAACACACGACAGCTTCAGAATACACTTAATACAACACTTATTGGGATGGGGGAACAAAAAAAAGTGTCCTTTGCAAGAAAGCGCAAGAAATGCAGTCTCTGGTTTAAAGCCTGTTTGGCTAGATCGCAAGTTGCCGATCTAAAAACTCCGCCAAATAAAGGAATTTCGTAGAAGTTGATAAGAATTCATCCAGGAGTCACCAGAGCTAACGAATCCCAGAGTTTGGGGTATATCCTTGGTTGCGATGTTATTAATCCCTTGCGTCCTGGAACCGCTACCGCTGTACACGAACAGAATCTTGTGCAACGCTTGGTTACGTCATGAATCACACCGAGGATAGCTCGGCTGGCAGTTTAATAGGTTTCACAGACCTATCTATAACATGCCTGCCCAAACCCATCCGTGGGAACACATAACCCACCAACCTCCGATTTGCCTGTAGTTTGCAAAACCGGGCAAAAAGGCTTTCCTGTTTGCACCGCGCATGTGTGAGCTTGACACCCATGCGACATAGCATACCTGGGGTACAACCTTTTCCTGGTGACCCTTGGTCTGGGGTTTGGCTCCAAAGTGTGAAGGGCTCATGCTGAAAACCGGGATCTGGCAGTCAGCAACATCCCGACCATTTTCACACTTTGGACCTCTGAGTCTATAAATTCCCAGCACTCCACTAGACTTACAGTCTCCCACTTAACATGGGGTCTTTGAAGTGTAGGAAGGAAAATACCCTCAGCTCATTTACCCCTGGCATATTTACATGCCAAAGGATTTCTCCCAGGCTCACTGAAAAAACTGTTCCTGCCTGTATATTTTAAAACTTACAGTATCATACACTTTATCATGTTCTGGGGTGTCACAACTGTAATTTTTATATGTGTGCAAGTTGTTTATTTATTGGGGCTTGCACACCAAAAATTAGAGTGCTAGCTGTCTGCGTTCCCGAGTTAGCCCGCTTAATTGAAAGGCTTGCTTGTGGGAAGCCAAGTTCACCTACTTCTCACATCAATTGACCGACTTCCCACGGCAATAGACTTTCTGCCTTTCAAGATATGGGAGCTAACAAGGTACGGATACATTTTATCGGTAAACCACTTCAAATTTAACCGCAAGCCATTTATTCAATTGACTTGCGGTTACAGAGTCGAATGCTTGGAAATGGATACCCATACTTCAAACAGACCTCCCAGTGCCAGCCACGCTTATTCAATCAGCGCTGGCTTCGGCGCTCACAACGCCATCTTGTGCCTAAAAACAATATGGCACACTTTGCATTTTTCTATTACTACAGGCAGGGAGCAGCCTGCAAAATGGTGATAAAAAGCCTGGGACAGGGGCAAATACATGTGTAATGCATATACGTTTAACCCCTTTACTCCCAATACGAGTTGGGGTTAATCAGCCTTTATTATGGGCCTGATTAACCCCACTCTCATGAAGGTCGAATCCAGTGACTGAGAGGATGCATGGGGGTATGCTGTTCTTCCATGGGAGAATAAAGTGCCTCCAGGTCGCCCTCCTGCTCCTGTGTCAGACATATAGGGGCAGGGTTTCCAAGCAAAGAAAAGACCCCATGATGTTCCTCTCAATCTTCTCCAGATAAACACCCATGCACCTATCCATATTCTCTATGGTCTCCAAAGGTCGATCCATCTTGGCCTCTTTTCTGTCCCTGTATTGCTCGATTGAGTTTTCAGTCATTTTGATACCACTAAAAACATCCAGCATGCAGATGACCAAGCTAGATCTGGTGCAAGGTAATGGTGTCACCCGGACGAACATCGGCGTGGCTGGGTGCTTGAGGAGGTGAGCTGGGGGTTTCCGGACGAACATCAGTGGACAAAGTGTCAGAGCGGGTTGATGTTTGGGATTCGGTGGCTGTGGGTGATGGCAGTGAAAAGTCCATGACGTCTGATTCGGCTTTGGTGGGTGCAGGGGAACTAGAGGGGCCCTTCCAAATAACTTCATCATCAAAAACTTTTGCTATTTTCTTCACATACAAAGACCCAGGGATCTTTGCCTCGGGAGCCTTCAAAATCTTTTTTTTAGGCACCATTAACTTTGGCTTGGAAACATCTTCCAACTTTCCCTTTCTCGTGGTCGGCACCGCAGAAGAAAGCAGGTTTGTGCGTCCATAGAATCGGAGTTGATCCATGGAAGCAGATGGAAGAATGCAGTTGGAAGAATACAGTTTCTGGACAAGAGATCGTTAAGATAGAGATCAGCGTGTGGGAGGCTATGCAATTTGTGTCACCTTTTATGCACTGTGTCCCTGGCGGAATTTTTAGGGTCGTTGACATGAGCCGCGTTAAAAGGTGTTAAAAGTTGTACTATACTTTACCTGTCAAGTTCCATTATAAACACACCATCACTTCTGTTGATTCAATGCACATTGAATATACAGTACTGTACACTGAATATACATTGAATATACATTCCTCTGTGCTTGATTTATTTTCTAAAGCAGGGATGCAGATGAAAGTTATTTCAAAGAATCTAGTCATGAGAATATAGTATCTGTACAAGAGAGGACAATGAATTTTACAGATCAAATGCTGGTTACTTGCTTCCGGCATCAATTTAGCACAAAGTTGATCCCCAGGGGGGAGGAGAAGGAACGCAGCACAGCCGTGCAATGCGAAGGGCAAAAATCGGGGCTACAGCTGAGTACTAGGTAAAGAAATCCTTTAATACACCACAGACAACATGGTACAGAAAAAGAAGGCACTCTTACGCGTTTCACGCTGATCCCAGCGCTACGTCAGAGAGTATATCATCCTACTGCTTACCTCCCTTCTTGTAGTCTCCTTCCACCTCTCCCCGGAATTGACGCATCAGAGTAGCTCTGTTAGTGATTGGTTGTTCACAATGTAAACAAGAAGCTACGTCATGCGTCTCCTACGGAGGGAGGGGACATATAGCTCCTAGAATGGGGAAGATAGACATAATGAGTAGTACAAATCCAAACATAACAATAAATGCTACACGGATGCCAAAAGATTAAAAATAGTGTAAAAACAATAGAACAAAGAATAATGGAGTATCACAAATGAGCTGAAAGCAAGTTTGTCATAATTAAAGTACTAAATGGTAAAAAAGAAGAAGATATATAAACATTAAAGAGAAACGTGCTAGATCCATAATAAATGCATACAGAGTATTGAAATCTATATAGAAAAGTCATATTGGTCAGTTTTTTCTTATAAATGGTTGGAGACATATGTTAGTTATAATATAGAGTAGATAAAGAACTGAAAAAATCTAAAGTAAAGAAAAATAACGAATAATAATAGATAATAAATAAAGAATAAAAGAACTCTTAATAACTAAATAATATAAAAGTAATATGTATCAACTTGGTTATATGATACAAAAATTCAGATATATCTATTCTACAAATATCCAAACCATGACTAGGCTTTTCTATATATATTGGACAAAATGTCCAGGGTATAAACAGATAATCCAATATCTTATTATAAACATGAAACAATGTCAAATGAACATGTATGTTAACCAGATGAGATAATGACAAATGGACTAAGAAAGGGGGGGGGGGGGAAGGGGGAAAAAACATAAAAAGACCTTACAGCAAAAAGTGCTTTCGTTCCCAATCTGTATGCATACCCCCGGGTGATAATGACCCGAGGGTATAATCCAAAACATTTCTCTCTTGTTGAGAGTGGCCTCTCTGTTGCCACCTCTAATTCTTTTTGGAATTTGTTCAATAGCACTAAAGGTGAATGTGCTAATAGAACCTGCTTGACATGTGGAAAAATGTCTAGAAACAGGGTGTCTCTGATCTTTATTTTTAATTGATCTAATATGTTCAGAGATTCTGACCTTTAAAGGTCTGATAGTCTTGCCAATATAAATGCTTCCACAAGCACATCTAAGAATATATACTACATAATTGGTAGCTGTTATTATATATTTCAGTAACCATTTTGTTCCCTTTGTTCCAATATATATATATTTTTTAGTAACCATTTTGTCTCCCCTTGTCCCAGATTTACTTTTAAAATGTGTACTGCTTTAAAATGTGATCAGGTGCTCTGGCAAGTCTCCTAGAACTTTCAGCCTTGAAGATAAGAGAAGAATGTTAGCTAGTTAGCTTTTTATAAACAAAGCCTTACTCCCTCTACTCCCACACTCCCCCTTTTTCTTCCCTCCCCTCACTCCCTAGAAATAAGTGGAAGGCACAAATGTAAGCAACATTTAATCTATCTCTTTGAAAAAGTCTTTCTATAGACGAAACGCGTCAGAGTGGTGCTATGTATGCTCACTGTGGAGTTTAAATAAAGTTTTTTATATTTTTTCCAAGCGTTGGTTGTGTGGAGTGCTGTGACCACGGTTACCATTTCCTCCTCTAAACATTTAATCTATGTAGCAATAAATTAGGTAGAGAATGTCAGCAAATAACTCTAAGACGCTTCAGCAAAATACCTCTAGGACTCTTTTTGTCTATATAACTCTGCTTGTTATTCTTTAATAAACCAGTCCAGAAGACTTCCTGTGACGTCAGCCGGCATGGTAGCTTGAGGGAAGAGCTCCCGAGACTCCCTGCCTAAAAGCACCTAAAATTATCAATAAAAACCACCAAAACAAACACCTTTTTGGGGACCCGACTAGGTAAAAGCCTCAGGATGGCAAACAAACAAAAAAAAAAAACAGGGAATCAGGACACTGCTAAGTTCTGTGAGTCAATTCACAAACCGGCAAGCAGAGGAGCTGAAACCCTGACTCCTCAAGTTGGCGACGAGGAGAGCTCTCAGGGGACTGAGGCAAGCACACGTGGTGCCGAGGAGGGACTGTGGGACAAGGGAGACTCAGTGGAAGCTACAAAAACATATCTTGAGCACCTATTTGACCAGTTCTCAATAAAGATGAGGCTCAATTTCCAAGAAGACCTGCACACAGCTATCACAGGAGTCAAAAAGGAAATAAAAGACCTAGCAGAGCGCACAGACAAAGTGGAAACACAGCTAGAGGAGGTGTCTCTCTCTCAAACAGCTGCAGAAGAAGAGATATGCCACCTAGGATATGAAGTTAACTCCTTGAAGGATGCTATCGAGGATCAAGAAAATAGAGATCGCCGCCAAAACATCCGGATCCGCAACATCCCTGAAGAAATAAAGATTTAAAATCTAAAAACCTACCTGAAAGACTTGTTCTCCTATCTGATTCAGACCTTGAGCCCAGAGACCTGGAGATGGACCGTGCCCACAGAGCGCTGGGTCCCCGCTCCGAGGATCCTAGAAGGAGGAGAGACGTCATCATCAGGATGCACTCATACTCCATAAAAGAGAAACTGATGTATGAGTGCAGAGAGAGAGGAGAAATCAACTTCCAAATAAAAGCCCTCCAAGTCTTCAATGATCTCTCCAGAAGAACCATAGAAAGAAGACGCAACATGAAACCTCTCATCAAGATCCTAAACACCCAAAAGATCCGCTACAGATGGGGATTTCCATTCAAATTGATCGCCCAAAAGAACGGCAGGTTTAGAACAATCTCCAGACCTGAAGACGCCCCCGCATTCCTAAAATCTCTAGGCCTCCTAGGGATAGAGAACCAGAGAGAGGGAGAGGAGGAGCTGAGTTCCCGCCATACAGCACCCCAGCACAGAGCATCGGAGAGAATCGCCTCCCAGAGAGTGCCCAGAGCTGCGGACCCGTATCAGCTCCCAGAGAAGGAAGCAAGAATTTCAGAGCTTCACGGATTGAACACCGGCGCCCCCCAGCTGCTCCTCCTGGCCTGCCCTGGGCGGCTCCCGGTGTCCCCTGAAGGATCGAAGCCGTAGGAAACACTGTCACCACCTCCACAACCCAGGGCCAGCTGGCCCTGAAAGTCTCGCTAGAGCTGCCCTCCTGATCAGATCCTCGTCTCCCCTCCAGCCGGAGAGGAGAGGCGCTTCCCGTTGGTGCCACCCCCGACTAGCCCTTAGTGTCGTGAGCTACTATGGCTCTCTCGCCGTCCTACCTCCTCACCGCCGTGGCTCTGGAAGCCGCTTTGATGAGGAGGGGGCCTTCTACCGCTGCCCATTCTACCGCTGCTTCCCCCCCTACCACTGCCCCCCTCTCCCCTTACCGCTGCTTCACCTCTACCGCTGCTTCCCCTCTACCGCTGCTTCCCCTCTGCCGCGGCCCTCTCCCCCTTCCAGCGGGTTCGGCTCCTGTGTGCTCTCTCGCCCCTGGCCCTTGTGATCGCCCCTGGACCTCGGGATCTCCCCCGTGCCCTCCCCGCCCCTCTGGGCCCCTCACTGCCTCACCCGGGGAAGCCCTGGACCTCTCCCCGAGCCCAGGGAGGGGATCCGAGGAGATGACGCCATCAGCATGAGCGCCAGCTGTGGGGTGCCTCCGGGGGGTGGGAACACCCCTACTGGAGATCTTAATCCTGTCCCCAGTCGGGGGGGTTCAGGGGAGGAGAGGCACTTAATGCCGCCGCCGAGGGGGCTGTCCCTTTAGCCACCCCTGTGAACAGAGGAGACGACGCATCCCTGAAGCCGCATGGAGGGGGGGACGTCACACAACCGGTGGCGAAGACTCCGGTATCGATTGCAGCTACAAGGTCTGTTATTCTCACATCTTCTCCTTGTGGGCTCATAGCCCATGGAACAAGAACCTTGGGGGCCGGCTGTTTCTCCCAGGTGGTCGCCCCGGTCCTTCCCCCATACCCGCCAACACACTCTTGATTTACCTCGTGTTAGAGGAGAAGAGGACTATCTACACAGACAAATAATGTTGGGATCTGGATGGAGGTTCTTGCGTGGGGGGTGTGTGGCGGCGATATCAAGTTTGCGTGTATGGTCTAGTTCTTTATGCTTGCAAAATTTTAACACGGCTGAGGTGCCTAAAAGTCCCCAGAGACCCTACTCTGGGATGTTTATCACAATCGGGGACCCCCCTCCCCCCTCTCTCCCCTCTCCCCACCTCTCTCCCCTCTCCCAACCTCTCCCCCTCCCTCCCCCTCCCCCCATGCCCCTCTCCCCCCACTGCCCCTCTCCACCCCCTGCCCCTCTCCCCCCCTGCCCCTATCCCCCCCTGCCCCACTTCCCCCCCTCACCCTACTGCCCCCCCTCACCCTACTCCCCCCTCACCCTACTCCCCCCCTCACCCTACCCCTCCCTCACCCCTCTCCCCCCTCCCTCTCCCCCCCACCCCTCTCTCCCCCCCACCCCTTTCCCCCCACCCCTCCCCCCACTCCCTCTCCCCCCCTCCCTCACCGCTCTCCCCCTCCCTCACCCCTCTCCCCCCTCCCTCACCCCTCTCTCCCCTCCCTCCCCCCTCTCCCCCCTTTTCCTTCTTACCCCACTCCTCCCCTTCCTATTCCTCCTCCCGCCCACTCTTCCCTCGCCCCCCCTCCCCCCCATCCCCCATCCCCCCTCCCTCCTCCCCCACCCCCTCCCTCCTCCCCCAACCCCCCTCCCTCCCCTGAAAATGTCATACAGATGTCAATACGAATATGCCAAATCCGAATATGCCCAAAAAGTGTTAAAAGAACATGAACATAAAGGTGTGAATCACCCCCCACCCTCAAAGTACTCGAACAAAGCAAGTGCAGGCCCCACAACATAGTTAAGATCAGGGAAAGTTCCCCAACCTCCTAACTGTTACAAGTGGTTTAAGTTCTATTGCAGGGAGGGTCTCGGGCCCTGTACCCTGCCCCACACCAGGCTTTCTGTCCTGGAAGGTTCTCCAGGGGTGTTTGACCCCACTACCTTGTTCACTCTCGTGTCTAAGGTTATTTCTCTTGGGCCCCGTAAGGGTCCGTCTGTTTTCTCCTTCCCTACTGTGTCCACCCCACGCCCCTCCCTCCCCCCTCCCTCAGGCATCCACTTCACTCTCCTCCCAACCATCCCTGGACCTGCGTCCTATATCCCAAAATGGAGCCCTTGACATGGGAAACATAAGAGCATCAGAGCCTGGAGCTCTGAGAAGGTCTTTCGAAACATGTCTTCCATCAAATTAATCTCGATTAATGTCAAAGGCCTCAATTCAGCAAAAAAAAGGAAGCTAGTCCTGCTGGACCTAAAAAAAGCTAAGGGTGACATTGTCCTCATTCAAGAGACCCACTTTAATTCCCCGACGCTCCCCAATACATTCAAAAGCGTATTCCCCCAGGCATATTTCACTTCCTCACCAAGCAAAAAAAGAGGAGTAGCCATCCTCATCAGAACCGGGGTCCCCTTTGTTCAAACCAAGTCACTCCCAGACCCAGACGGTTGATTTCTGGTAATACAGGGCACTCTATCAGGCACGCCAATTACACTTGTTAATGTTGACGCCCCCAATGATAACCAAATCCCCTTCCTAAGAAATCTCCTCGAATCACTGGATCAGCAATCCCTCTCATCCCTGATCATTGGTGGAGACTTTAATATGGTGGCCTCTCACGCACAAGACATATCAAACACCGCCCCCCACCCTCCTACCATCTACATCCTCTCCATACGCCACTCAGTCCCAAAAGAAAGCTAAGAACTTCAGAGACATCATTGAGGAATACTCACTAGTGGACATCTGGAGGGCTCAGCACCAGGGTCAAAGGGATTATACCTTTTTCTCCTCCCCTCATAAGTCCTACTCGAGGATCGATTATTTTCTGGGTACGAGTAATGTCTTCCGGGCATCCTCCCAGTCAGGCATAAGTTCAATCACCTGGTCCGACCCGCACCAATCGACCTCACCCTATCCCTACACTTTGTGAAAAACACCCAATATAAATGGAAGTTAAACGAATCTATGCTGAACTGTCCCGACATGGAAATAATAATACGCCAAAAACTAGCAATGTTTTTTCAAATTAATACAGGCTCCGTCTCAGCCCCAGCTATGCTCTGGGAGGCTCATAAAGCCTGTCTCAGAGGAGACCTGATCTCAATCGCCTCTTATAAAAAGAAAACTAAACTTAAGCTTCAAAAGGACCTCACAGATAAGATCACCCAACTGGAACAGCAACATAAAATCACGGCGTCTAAAAAAGCGCTAAAACAATTAAATCTAGCTAGATCTGCCCTGAAACAGACCCAACTCAAAGAGGTGGAGAAAGCACTGAGGTGGTCAAAACAAAAATATTTTAACAAAGGCAATAAAGCAGATAGACTCTTGGCCTCAAAGCTCAGGGGCGCCAGAGTTAAATCTCAGATAGCCCGCATTCAGACACGAAAAGGGCAGATCTCATTCATAGAAAAAGAGATAGCCCAGGAATTTGCAGATTTTTACTCTGACTTATACAACATCCACCCCCCAGACCAAGACCCGATCAGCCGCAACACAATTACACAATATCTAGAGCAATGTAACCTCCCATCCCTATCCCCCGAGGCAGTAGAGAGTCTGAACAACAACATCTCACAAGAGGAACTATCTCAGGCTATCAGTTCACTCAAGTTAGCCAAAACTCCGGGCCCAGACGGTTTTCGAAACTCCTACTACAAAATTTTCATGCCGACCCTCTCCCCCTACCTATTAGATATGTACAATTCCTTCCTTCAAGGAGAGCCGATTCCCGCCACAATCACAGCAGCAAATTTAGCCATAATTCACAAGCAGGGTAGAGACCCGCTACTATGCGGCAACTACAGGCCCATCTCCCTATTAAATACCGATCTCAAAATCTACAGTAAGATCCTGGCAAACAGGCTAAACGCAATTCTCCCTAGACTCATACATGTAGATCAAGTAGGCTTTGTGTCTGGAAGACAGGCCTCCGACAATACCCGCAAAATTGTGGATATAATTGACCACGTGCATCTCACCGGTTCCAAAGCAATGATTCTGACCCTTGATGCTGAAAAGGCATTCGACAGAATCAAGTGGACTTTTTTAGACCAAACAATGCTGAGGTTTGGCTTCTGTGGCCCTTTTTTGGAGGGGGTGAGAGCCCTCTACCAAAACCCAACAGCGTATGTTAAATTATCAGGCGGCTTCTCTGACCCAATAAAAATTAGGAACGGGACCAGACAAGGTTGCCCGCTCTCCCCCTTGCTATTCGCCCTAACCATTGAGCCCTTAGCGGCCAAAATCAGAGAAGATAAAAGTATTAAGGGGATCCAAATTGCGGAAAGAGAATACAAAATTTCTCTATTTGCTGACGATGTGATTTTGACCCTCGCGGACCCCCATACCTCCCTCCCAAACCTACAAAGGCTACTGACCCAATTTGGTTCAGTCTCTGACTATAAAGTTAACATGGACAAGTCAGAAGCCCTAAATATATCCCTCCCAGCCCAGACATTGAAACTCATTCAAGCTAACTATAAATACAAGTGGAATTCCACCTATATTAAATATCTTGGGGTTAAAATCTCAAATTCCTACAATACCCTCTTCCAATATAAATACCCCCCCCCCCCTATTCGATCAGATTAAAAAAGACCTGGAAACTTGGAAAAAACATCAAATTTCCTGGTTTGGGAGAATAGTTTCCGTTAAAATGAATGTTCTCCCAAGGCTATTGTATAATTTCCAAACCCTCCCAATTACGGTGCCACAAGCGGCCCTCAAGAACATACAATCACTACTGCTTCAATTAATTTGGAACGATAAAAGGCCAAGAGTCCCAAGATCAGTGATGTTCTCATCAAGAGTTAGAGGAGGTATGGGGGTCCCCGATATCGTCAGGTATTATCTCGCAGCACAACTGAAGCAGGCCGTAGTTTGAAATTGCGACCCGGCCTCAGCCTGTTGGCTCGCAATAGAGTCTCATTACGCGCGTCCCCACTCCCTCCAAGTGGCTTTATGGACCACAGGTGGTGGCGGGGCTGGTCCACAGAGGTTCGACCTAGGAGCAATGAGATGTACGTGGGACGCATGGCTTAAAAGCAAAGGGAAATATTGTCTGCTAGCTTCCCCCTCCCAGCTCACTACAATCTTTGGGAACCCCAATTTCCCGCCAGGGTGTTCCCCAAGACAATTTGACCAATTCCAGAGTCATAATATTAGGATGGTTGCCGATCTGCTGCAGGAGGAGGAGATATTAACCAGGCGCTGAAGGACAAATTCCAGATCCAGGGCCTTCACCTGTTTAAGTATTTACAAGTTCGTCACTTCCTACTATCTTTATCCCCAACCTCCAAGTTCCCCCACTGACCAGATTTGAATCCATATGCATTAAAAATACCTACCAAAGAGGCCTGATCTCCAAGATATATAAGGGAATAGAGCCAACATCCAGCCCTCCAAATCACCGATACATGCAAAAATGGTCGGAGGATCTGGGCCTCCAAATAGACCTGGAAGACTGGGAGGAAATTTTGGAGCAAGCCGCTAAAACATCAATCTGCACAACAATAAAAGAAAACACCTATAAAATTATATTTCAGTGGTACCTGACCCCGGCTAGGCTGAGCCAGGTCTTCCCCAGCACACTGGATCTGTGCTGGAGGGGATGTGGTCAAAAGGGGGACATGGCCCACATTTGGTGGTCATGTCCGGAGATTCAGAGGTACTGGACCATGATCCAGACGCTCATTTACGAGACCACGGGGCTCCCCCTTCCCCTGGAGCTTCTGACTCTGGTGCTGAGCAAACCCATCGAAGATCTTCCTCCGCCGATGTCAAGGCTGATCACAGCAATGCTGACAGCGGCAAGATGTTCCATAGCGGCCGCCTGGAAACAGGTTAAGCCCCACTCGAGAACTACAGTAGTCAGAAGAATCAATGAGGTCATGACTATGGAGAAGCTGACAGCTATGCTCCAAAAGAAGATGCCTCAATTTCGGAACACATGGGACCCCTGGTTAGAGAGATAAAGCCCAATAAGGCCAACCACCTAGACCTTTTGTCCCCTCCAGACAGCAGGAGAGAGAATCAAGGAAGCCTCTGGACGTACCTTTACACACACCCCCACCGATTCACCCATTCCCCTCCCCCCCACTTGTTTGTTACCCTCTCTCCCTCCCCTCCTTTCCCCCCCTCTCTCTCTTTTCCCCTTAAGGAAAACGTGAAAATGTTATTGGTCACCACCTGATTGTATTGAGTTTTAATGCTCCTGGCTCATGACATTTCTGTATGTACTTTTATATGTGAACGTGTCCAATAAAAAAATTGTTACAAAAAATAAAAATAAACCAGTCCAGTGATTTGATACAGAGCTTGCATGTGTCTCATTCAAACTGCTTGACTCCGGGCCCGCTGTTCTCCACTCACATTGAATATTTACAAGGTGTCTCTCGAGAGAGCTTTCGGCATCTGTGGAGAGGAACGCTTGCTGCAGGGCAGACAAGCATCAAAGAATAATTACATTTACAGTAGCACAAGTAATAAAACTTTTTTTTATGGACATGTTTAGTGAATCTGTATTCAACAGTTTTGAGTTGTTGTGCATAACAACAGTAATTACATCTACCACATTTGTAAAAACCCTTTGATAGACTAGATCCATGTGATGTTTTAGTTTGAAATATTATTTTTTATCGTCGGTATACTGTATAGATGATTTAATTCTGATATGGAATGGAGACCCTGATAGTTTATTATCTTTCTTTGAATACCTGAATCAGAATACCTACAATCTTAAATTTACGTCACCATACCACATTAACCATATCAGTTATTTAGATCTCAATTTGTATGTTAGAAGAAAAAACAAATGGCGCACAGCCAGGGAGCCAGGTGGAATAAAATAAATACCTTTAATTCAGTGCATGGCTGAAGACATCTTCACCCCTTGGGGGACAAAAACAAACACCTCCTATGCATTTCGGACCGGTAGGTCCTTTATCAAGGAGTCTGGGATATGGAGAGATAAGCTACCTTATATACCTGTATTGCCATTAGAGTAATTAGGCAAATCTGCTACCAATTATGTAGTATATATTCTTAGATGTGCTGTGGAAGCCTTTATATTGGCAGGACTATCAGACCTTTAAAGGTCAGAATCTGTGGACATATTAGATCAATTAAAAATAAAGATCTGAGATACGCTGTCTCTTTTTGGGAGTGTGCAGTGGGTTAATCTATTTTTAAAGTGTGCTGTAATTTGAAGCCTGTAACTTTTTTCCCCCCATTCTCCTGCCTGAGGCAGAGTGGGTGTGGTTGGTTAAGTGGCTGGCCTAACACACCTGCAGTGGGTGGGGTTAGTTAATTGATAACCTAACACACCTGGTGGGTGTTCCTATTTAAACAGAGGCTTCTAACGAATCCTGAGCTTGCGTGTACTGACTGATATGTTTGGTTGATTTCAAGTGCTGGTTGTTTAAAGTGTGTGCAGTTAGAACCAGAAGCAGTTTGAACAAGGAAGCGGTTAAACAAGGTATAGTTATTGAAGTACAGTTTACTGTTAGTATTTCTAAACTTCATAGTTGCTAGAATGAGCAGGATTGAAAATGCCACGCAATGCACATCTTGCCACATGTATGTGCACTTGGAGCAGCTGTTCCAAGGAGCATACAGCTGTGAAAAGTGTGAGCAGGTGGTCTCTTTAGAGTCAGAGATTCCTGATCTGAAGAGGCAACTTGAGGCAACTTGAGGGACATTGGCAATCTTGAAAGGGAATTAAAGCTCACTGAGCAGGCCCTTGCTTCGATTAGTGGTGCAGATGGTGGTGCTGTTAGTGAGGAGCAGGTAGGTAGCTTGGTTGCTGTTAGTGAGGAGCAGGTAGGTAGCTGGGTGACAGTTAGAAGGGGAAGCAGGGGCAATAGGAAGAGGCAGGTCATTTCTGAGCTGACACATCCCAATAGATTTGCCATGTTTAGTGAAGATATTGGGAATGTTGGGGCAGAAATGGCAAGGCTGGGGGAGACTAATTCCTCTAGTAGCCAGGGGAATAGTTCCTCCAGCACAGTGGGGACTCAGGATGCTCAGATACAAAGAAAGATTGTGGTGGTAGGGGACTCCATTATTAGGAAGGTAGATAGGTCAATCTGTTGCCAGGACTCGGGTTCGGCACATTGCGGATCGGGTAGACAGATTGTTGGGGGGGGGGCTGGGATTGACCCGGCGGTCTTGGTACACGTTGGCACCAATGACAAAGTTAGAGAAAGATGGAGGGTCCTAAAAAATGATTACAGGGATCTAGGCCAAAAGCTTAAAGCAAGGACCTCCAAGGTAGTATTTTCTGAAATACTACCAGTGCCATGAGCTACCGCAGGGAGACAGTCAGAGATCAGGGAGGTTAATGCATGGCTAAGAAAGTGGTGCAGGAAGGAGGGGTTTGGGTTTTTAGAGCATTGTACTCCTTTCCTGAGAGGTGCCATCTATATTCTAGGGACGGATTGCACCTCAATGAAGAAAGATCTTCTGTGATAGGGGGGAGAATGCTAAAAAGGTTGGAGGAGATTTTAAACTAGGATGGAGGGGAGAGGGGAATGAAACAGATAATGAACTAAATGAAATAGATGAGGATGCAAGGTGGTATGGAGGTAGAATGGGGGCAAGTGCAAGTTTGACAAGCAGTGAGACACCCATAGTAAATACAGATCATACTAGAAAACTTCTAAAGACTAAACAAAGTGGGCTCAGAAAGGAAGGAGAAGATAAGATAATAGTACAGACTGAAAAAAAACTTAAATGCATGCTTGCTAATGCAAGAAGCCTGACAGATAAAATGGGGGTGCTTGAATTAATAGCTGCAAGGGAGCAGTATGATATCATAGGCATTACTGAAACATGGTGGGATGAAAATCATGACTCGACAGTTAATTTAGAGGGTTATTCTCTTTTTCGGAAGGATCGAACAAATAGAAGGGGAGGTGGAGTATGTTTATATGTTAAACCGGATCTAAAACCTTGTCATGGGAGACTCCTGTGGTGGGTAGGATCTCGGTGGCCGGAACAGCAGCAGCGTAGTAGGGGTCACAAGCAGAGATCAGAGGCAGGTGGCAGATAGCGAAGTCAGGTAACAAGCAGAGGTCCGAGGCAGGCGGCAGGTAGCGGAGTCAGGTAAAAAGCAGAGATCGGCAATGAGGAGACTGGAACAGGACAGGCGAGCAGGGACAGGTCTGGGAGCAGGGACTGAGAACAGGAACAAACAGGGACAAGCCAGATTACCAGCAAGGGCATTTACTGCGAACAGACTCAAACACAGGTACAGGAACAGATCAGGATCAGAGGCATGTGCATAGGAGTCTGACTTGAAACAGAGGCAAGGGAGGAACAGGAAAGGGAGGTTTATATAGGCAGGCTGAGAGGTGGAGCACAGGTGCAGAGGTGTCAGGTATCAGAGTCTGGAATGTTCCTTAGTTTAGCAGCAGCAGTCCCAGTGGACAAGTATAGGTACTGCAGGCTAGAACAAGACATTGAGAGTGGCAGCAGTCCCGGTGGCCAAGCATGGGTACAGCAGGCTAGTGAATATGACATTACTCCCCCCTCCCAAGAGCGTTCTCCGGACGATCCTCCAGGCTCTTCCCGGAGGCCTTGATGAAAAGTGGACTCAAGGTGACCCACCTCTGGTGGTTTGTCAGCGGGCAGAGGGTACTCCACAGGTACATTAGGTGCTGCAGGGAACCTCCGAATGGGTGCGCTCAACCCAAAAGCAGGGGCAGAGACATCAATGACGGGTGCAGCCTTTCCACATGAGTCAGTGGGGACACAGAATTCGCTCTCCATGGGTCTCCTCTTGCGACTGCCGTTTCGTGGCATCACCGAATGAAAGACCAGCTATTTGAGTTTTTGGCTCTTGAAGCTGTCCTTCTGCACTTCTTTTCCCACTCGAAGCAGTTGTCAGTTCAGCTTTGGAGTTGAGTCGCGACTCCATATCTCCCAGCTGACTTAGAACAAGGCTTAAATGTATTTCGTTTTCTTTATTTCTGACCTGTAGCTGCCGGTACTCCTCCCAGACCTTGTCCAGCTCCAGCTGCAGCCGGGCCTTCTCATGGGCTATGTGATTCAACACTTTGCAGGCCTCGGCCATCTTGACCTGATAGCGCAGTGTCAGGCCAACCACTTGACGGACGGACACCTCTTCCCTCTCTATTTTGGCAAGCTGTGTCTTGAGCTCAGTGATCAGCAGCGCTGTGAGATGCTGTTATGTGTGTTCTGCTGTCAGCTTTAGCTCTTCCTTTTTTAGGTATTGTTGCAATTTCCACTCCTCAGTGAGAGATCCCTGGTTAAGTGCATACTGCAATTCTCTTCTCAGGACTTTCATCTCTTCACTGAGATCATTTTGAACTCGCTTCCATGCATCCCTCATCAAGTCTTGGAGCTCTGCAAATTCCTTTGCTTTGATCTCAGCAGCTTGTCTTTTCCAGGTCTCTTTCTCTTGGGTGTACTGGCTGTTAGGGATGGAGCAATGTCTCTGCTCCTCTAAATCTTGCTTCAGTTTCTAGACTGCCTTGTGCTCCCTCTCAAACAGGGTTAACTGGGCTCTAAGCTCCTCCTCCAGAGAGGCTCTGGTTATGCTCAGTGTGGCCTTCAGCACCTCATGCTGCTCTTTGGGGACACACTGGGTACTCAGATACTCTTGCAGCATTTTTACCTTGTAGGCAGTCTGGAAACTTTCTTCCTGCAGAACTCGCTGCTTTTCCTCAGCATTCACCCATTTCTCTTTCGTGTCCTGCAGATGTGTATGCAGTTCTTGCAGCTGACTCTGTAGCATATTTTCTGCTTGTGTGCACTGCTCCAGGGAGACACGTTCTTCTTGCAGCACTCTCCCTGCATACTGCAGTGCTGTCTGCACGTCTATTTTTTCCCGGGCCAACTGTTTCTTCTCCTCTCCTAAATCATGGAGTTTCTTATCTCCTTCACTGACTTGGACATAGAGATTCTTGCACTCTTGGGTTACAGTTTCAAAACTGATATTTAACTCTTCGAAGATTTCTCTCAATGAACATAGTTCTGTATTGAAGTGGCAACTCTTCTCCTTAGAGGCTTCCAGCTCTGTAGTAAGCCTGTGAACCTCTTTCTGAGATGCTTCCAGTGCTACGTCAACTTGAGCCATGAAAGTCTGGTACTGGGCAGAATCAGCGTAGGCCTTCTCCAGCTTACTTGACAAGATCACCCTGTCATTCTCCAACTGATATTTTTCTTTTTTCCAGTCACCCTCTGCTTTTTCCAGTGCTAATTGCATCCTTGACTTTTCTTCAATCAATAGTCTCTTCTCCTTTTCTGATTCATG
The DNA here is from genome assembly GCF_040206685.1 of Ascaphus truei. NCBI lineage: Eukaryota > Metazoa > Chordata > Amphibia > Anura > Ascaphidae > Ascaphus > Ascaphus truei. The sequence goes on along the minus strand of NC_134487.1, from coordinate 252,673,561 downwards.
GAGTCTTTTATCTCCTTCACTGGCTTGGACAGAGAAGTTCTTACTCATTTGGTTTATAGTTTCAAACCTACTATTTAACTCTTCGGAGGCGTCTCTCATAGAACGTATCTCTGTTTTCAAGTAGCATCTCTCCTCCCGAACGACTTCCATCTCTTTTTTGAAGTAGCAAATCTCCTCCTGGGAGACTTTAAGCTCTGTATTAAGCCTGTCAATTTCCTTCATAGAGATTTCCAGGAATTCGTTACTTTTAGAAGTGAGGCGCTGATCCTCAGCAGCATCAGCATATGCCCTCTCCAGCTCACCTGACATGACATCCAGGTCACTCTCCAACTGGTGCTTTTCTTTTTCCTGGAGAACACACTTAGCAATTGCTGAGGATAGACAGCTCTGTAGTGCAGCCTTGGCTTCTTGCGCTTTATCTAAACGTCCATGAAGACAATCAATCTCTTTTCGTGCAGATTGAAGTGTCTGAGTTAGGGAATCTTTTCCTGGATTAAATACATCGTTATTTTCTTCCACTATTCTTGGGATAAGTCTGTGAGTTGCCTTAAACTGCAGCATATCTCTTTCATCAAATGCAGACTCTGGGGTTAAAGGTTCATCCTTAGCTTCAACTTCCACAGTAATACCTCCCTTCTTTTTCTTCTTCTTCCTCGCTTTGAGAAGTTCTGAAGAATCAGTGGTACTGTGTTCACATTTACTGCTCAAGACTGTTTTCAGAGTGGGAGACATAACTTCAGACATACTGTAGGGAAACCAAACGTCCCAAGAAACCAGTAATGCAGAAAATGTGTCTTTAAAGCAGAAGCATTAGAATGAACAACAGGAATATCAGACACAGAGAGACACAAGATACGAGAGCTCACCTTTTGAGACTTTAGCATCAGTCACCGAGATTTATAAATGCAAGGAAAAAACAGACAGTGAAACCTGTAGTTATATCTGAAACTTTAGAAATCAGGCATAGAAATATCAGACAGAGAACCCTGCAGTTAAATCTGAAACTCCTGATATCAGGCGTAGGGATATCACAGGTTGCAGAGAAACAAACTTCAGGGGAACTTGCAGGTAAACCTGAAACCTTAGAACCAATCATAGGAAGAACTACAGATAGCAGAAAAAATCACAGCATGCAGTAACAAAATAAAGGGATCACTTTTGTCTTTTGAAATGGGGACCCTGTGAACAGCAGTGGTCCAACCAGGGAAAGCAGTAAATCAAGGTAACCGTCTTATATAGAAATGTGAGTCTGAATATCTGCAGTGGCCCACCCACAATGCAGAGACAATTCTTGTCCAGGTAATGAAAGTCTGAAAATGGCAAAAACAGGTACTGCAGGGAGGGTTTTTTTTTTTTCTTGTTAAAGGGAATTCTTCTCAGGGAGAAAGTGGCACAAAATACCCTGCAGAAACCTTTGCAGCAACAAAACCTTCAGAATCCCAACTGGGATTTCAAAAAACAAAAAAAAGTACTTATCTTCCTCCAAGCGGATGGGGTCTGCTGAAGCAGGAAGGCAGAGAATCTGTGCCAGCGAGATCCAGAAGTGGCCTCTGTTTTCTGTCATGGGAGACTCCTGTGGCGGGTAGGATCTTGGTGGCCGGAACAGCAGGAGCGTAGTAGGGGTCACAAGCAGAAATCAGAGGCAGGTGGCAGATAGCGAATTCAGGTAACAAGCAGAGGTCCGAGGCAGGCGGCAGGTAGCGAAGTCAGGTAACAAGTAGAGGTCGGCAACGAGGAGACTGGAACAGGACAGGCGAGCAGGGACAGGTCTGGGAGCAGGGACTGAGAACAGGAACAAACAGGGACAAGCCAGATTACCAGCAAGGGCCTTTACTGCGAACAGACTCAAACACAGGTACAGGAACAGATCAGGATCAGAGGCATGTGCATAGGAGTCTGACTTGAAACAGAGGCAAGGGAGGAACAGGAAAGGGAGGTTTATATAGGCAGGCTGAGAGGTGGAGCACATGTGCAGAGGTGTCAGGTATCAGAGTCTGGAATGTTCCTTAGTTTAGCAGCAGCAATCCCGGTGGACAAGTATAGGTACTGCAGGCTAGAGAATATGACAAACCTATTATAAGGGATGATGTCTATGAAGGGAATGATGAAAATGTAGAGACTTTGTGGATAGAAATTAGCAGTGGAGGTAAAAGTATAAAGAAAATGTTTGTGGGAATATGCTATAAACCACCACATATCTGTGAGATTGAGGAGGCTAAAATACTTTTGCAAATGGAGAAGGCATCAAAACTGGGTCATGTTTGCATAATGGGGGATTTTAATTATCCAGACATAGACTGGGGCAATGAGATTAGCATTACAACAAAAGGAAACAGGTTTTTGAGGGTGCTTAAAGATAATTATATGACCCAAATTATTGAGGAACCAACCAGGAGAGGGGCAGTTCTGGATTTGGTCATATCAAACAATGTAGAAGTAATAACAAATATTCAAGTCCCGGAACATTTGGGTAACAGTGATCATAACATGGTCTCATTTTAAATACATTTTCAAAAAAACAGATTATTTGGGTTCAATAAAGACCTTCAACTTTGGAAAGGCAGATTTTAATAAACTGAGGTCTAATCTAGTAGTAATTCAATGGGATGATGTTTTTGCAGGGAAAAATGTAGAAGACAAATGGACAGTCTTTAAAACATTGTTAGAAAAGCACACTTATCAGTGTATACCCTTGGGTAATAAGTATAAAAGAAATAACTCAAAACCAATGTGGCTAAATAAACAGGTAGGGGAGGAAATGGACAAGAAGAGGAAGGCGTTTAGATTCTTTAAGTCAGAAGGGACAGAGACATCATATCAGAATTATAAGGAATGTAACAAAAATTGCAAAAGGGCTATCAAATTTGCAAAAATGGATAATGAAAAAAGGATTGCAATAGAAAGTAAGGTCAACCCTAAAAAATTCTTTAAGTACCTTAATAACAAAAAAATTAGAAAAGAAAATATAGGACCCTTTCAGTGTGAGATGGGTAGGCAGATTATTGGAGATAAGGAAAAAGCTGAGGTATTAAACAAATTCTTTGCCTCTGTGTTTACCAGGGAAGAATCAAGTTCAATAGTAGGGCCGCAGGAGGAAGCCACAACTTCCATATTAATGAACAATTGGTTAACTGAGGAAGAAGTTCAAAAGCGACTTGAAAAAATTAAAGTTAATAATGCACCTGGCCCCGATGGCATACATCCAAGAGTTCTCAAGGAGTTAAGATCAGTAATAGCAAAACCATTAAATTTAATATTCTATTCAAGGACTCCATTTCCACAGGCTCAGTACCACAAGATTGGTGTAAAGCAGATGTGGTGCCTATATTTAAAAAGGGAGGTAGATCACACCCGGGGATTTACAGATCTGTAAGCCTGACTTCAATAGTAGGGAAACTACTTGAAGGTTTAATACGGGATAATATTCAGGAATACCTAATGGAAAACAAAATTATTAGTTATATTCAGCATGGATTTATGAAGGATTTATTCTTGCCAAACTAACCTTATTTGTTTCTTCGAGGAGGTAAGTAGGATTTTAGACCAGGGTAATGCAGTTGATGTGGTCTAATTAGATTTTGCAAAGGCTTTTGATACGGTTTCACACAAGAGGTTGGTGTACAAAATAAAGAAAGTTGGACTCAGTAATAATATATGCACCTGGATTGAAAACTGGTTAAAGGACAGATAAATTAGATGTATTTACATTAGAAAAGAGGCGTCTAAAAGGGGATATGATAACTATATACAAATATATTCAGGGACAATACAAGGAGCTTTCAAAAGAACTATTCATCCCACGGGCAGTACAAATGACTCAGGGCCATCCCTTATGGTTGGAGGAAAGGAAATTTCACCAGCAACAAAGGAAAGGGTTCTTTACAGTAAGGGCAGTTAAAATGGGGAATTCATTACCCATGGAGACTGTGATGTCAGATACAATTGATTTGTTCAAAAAAGGTTGGACATCTTTTTAGATGGGAAAGGTATACAGGGATATACCAAATAAGTATACATGGAAAGGATGTTGATCCAGGGATTAATCCGATTGCCAATTCTTGGAGTCAGGAAGGAATTAATTTTTCCCCTTAATGGGGTTTTTTGTTTGCCTTCCCCTGGATCAATAAGTATAGATATAGGATAAAGTATCTGTTGTCTAAATTTAGCATAGGTTGAACTTGATGGACGGAAGTCTTTTTTCAACCTCATCTACTATGTAACTATGTAATATACATACCAATTGGGAACGAAAGCACTTTTTGCTGTAAGGTCTTTTCATGTTTTTTCCCCCTTTTTTCCCCCCTTTCTTAGTCCATTTGTCATTATCTCATCTGGTTAACATACATGTTCATTTGACATTGTTCCATGTTTATAATAAGATATTGGATTATCTGTTTATACCCTGGTTATTTTGTCCAATATATATATAGAAAAGCCTGGTCATGGTTTGGATATTTGTAGAATAGGTTTATTTGAATTTTTGTATCATATAACCAAGTTGATACATATTTCTTTTATATTATTTAGTTATTAAGAGTTCTTTTATTCTTTATTTATTATCCATTATTATTCGTTATTTTTCTTTACTTTAGATTTTTCCAGTTCTTTATCTACTCTATATTATAACTAACATATGTCTCCAACCATTTATAAGAAAAAAACTGACCAATATGACTTTTCTATATAGATTTCAATACTCTGTATGCATTTATTATGGATCTACCAGGTTTCTCTTTAATGTGTATATATCTTCTTCTTTTTTACCCTTTAGTACTTTAATTATGACAAACTTCCTTTCAGCGCATTTGTGATACTCCATTATGCTTTGTTCTATTGTTTTAACACTGTTTTTAATCTTTTTGCATCCGTGTAGCATTTATTGTTATGTTCGGATTTGTACTACTCATTAGATCTGTCTATCTTCCCCATTCTAGGAGCTATATGTCCCTTCCCTCCCTCCGTAGGAGATGCATGACATAGCTTCTTGTTTACATTGTGAACAACCAATCACTAATAGAGCTACTCCGATGTGTCACTTCCGGGGAGGGGTGGAAGGAGACTACAAGAATGGAGGTAAGCAGTAGGATGATATACTCTCTGACGAAGTGCTGGGATCAGCGTGAAACGCGTAAGAGTGCCTTCTTTTTCTGTACCATGTTGTCTGTGATGTATTAAAAGATTTCTTTACCTAGTACCCAGCTGTTGCCCCGATTTTTGCCCCTCGCATTGCACGGCTGTGCTGCGTTCCTTCTCCTCCCCCCTGGGAATCAACTTACCATGATACCACGGATGCACGCCACAAAGAAGAACCTCAACGACTGCATGTGAGTAACCTTTCATAATTGGTGTTCATATGTCTGTGGGACTTTGCTAGGACTGTACATACAGGGTTTATGCATACTCTAGTGAGATTGTCCACATTTGAGGATATACAGACAAATGGTGATTCATTCCCCATCTGTACCACTTACCAGGACATTGATTTATACCCCCCCTCAATGAGTTTACCCTGACTACACCAGCATTTATTAATTTCCTGCCGTTTGATTTCATTTTGATTCTTCAAGCAAGTTTTATTTGACTTACTCTCTGACCACTTGTTTATCTGAGCCATTTGTAGCACCGCATATGGAACTGTGTTCTATGCTCTTTATCTACTTTAGCACAAAGCACTGTCTGTAATCATGCCATGGGCAAGCTAGAAATGTAAAGTGGAGCGCCCCCGTAACAACAGAGTAATTATTTTTATTTTCTTGCTGCAATTACTATACAGTATTACTCTAAAAGCTTCTTGCATATCAAAATGCATTTTTTCGTTTTCTTGGTTTCTTTGCAATTCTTTTACAGTAAAAACATTTTTTGACACATTTTATAAGAAAATATTAAATGTCTTTTTTTTTCTCTTGCTGATTTTTTACTCCAAAAGCTTCTTGCATATCAAAATGCATTTTTTTGTTTACTTGTTTTGTTTGCAATTCTATTACAGTCACATAATTATTTTACTAATTTTAGAATAATAATTGTAAATATATTTCATGTATTTGTTTAGAATTAATTTATGGGCGTAACAAATGGTTCTCTTTAACCTTTAAACTATTGGACAGTAAAGTGCCTGGTGAATGAAATCAATGAGGCTAATGGTGAGTGCTGTTGTTCTTGAGAACAGTCACATTATCACAGCATCTGAGACCAGCATCAGGGTGATGAGATGCTAATTGGGATGGACACATGGACATGCCAAGTAAGTGTCTTACAGTGCACTAAAGTACTGCTATAGTATTGTTCTAGGAAGTGTAATGCTGCTTGCACTGTACGGAGTTGTTTCCAATGTGGTGCACTGAACAGTAGCTCCTAGAGTGACAGAAGAGTGTTATTAATTACTGTGAAATAGTGCAATGCGGTATACTGTACCTAAAGAACAGTACAGGCAAAGTGTTGTACACTAGGTAAACGAAAACCTCTCAACGAAGAGAGAATCAGCAGGGCACTGCTATGCAAAAATGTTAGGCTGGACTGTGCTATTATTGAAAAATCTTTATCGTACACTGGCGACCATCTTTATTCTTACTTGGCTAGCTCCGCGAATTTCAGAGAATCCCGGTGATGTGCGGTTTTGTATCATTTTCTCCCGGGGTATATAGCGTTATATTCGCGGCTGTGATTTAAGCATTTTATTCCGGCTGGCTGCAATACTGCAATGCCGTGTAAAAACGCATGGGGGCGTTTGCGAGCTGTTGTCTTTGAAGCCGAGAAATTCATGAATTGTAATGCAATATATACTGAAATATACACAGTATATACTGTATAACAACAACCCCTATAACCCCTAACATACACATACAGTACTGTATATGCACATCAATGATACTATAGGCCGTCCCCTGGCGAGATGTGTTTGCAGCAGAGAGAGAACCGCTGCTCTCTCTGAGCAAACATCGGCATATTAAAAATGATTTAAAATACATTTTTATTGATAGTGTAGATGTGCAGGGGGTCACTGGAGCTGAACCGCGTTGGTTTCAGGTCGGGGGAACCCTGCTCCCCGAGATACAGCCCCCTTTATGAGGTGCCGGTATCCCTCTGCGTTTCAAGGGCCCGATTACGTGACCGCGGCCTGTAACCCAAGCAGAGGGATACCGGCATCCCATAAAGGGGCCTGTATCTCGGGGAGCAGGGGGTCCCCGGACCTGAAACCAATGCTGTTCAGCTCCGGAGACCCTCTGCACATGTACAGTATAAATAAAACATATATAAATAAACACTCGTTCCTTACCTTAGCGGCTAGGTGCTACGGTAATGAAGCAACATTTCTGTATTTTAATAATATTGTACAGTGAGCAGGGAGTTCCCTGAGCCAGAAATTAATGCTCAGGTGACCCCCTGCTCCTGCACAATATTATTAAAAATACAGAAATGCTGCTTCATTACCATAGCGGATAGCCGCTAAGGCAATGAAGGGGTTAACTCACAGTACCCGCTTTATTGTGTGTAGCGGGGGTGGGTGAAGGGGATATTTGGCCTTTGGTGTGAGTTTAGGACTTGTGGGGGGGTTGCGGGTGCACTTAACCCCTTCACGACCGTAGCAGTTAATACCGCTACGGTCATGAAGGGGTTAAGCCCTCCCGCTACCCCCCGCAAGCCCTAAACAACCATCGTTGGGGCTAATAGCCCCTTCACCCACCCCCGCTACCCACAATAAAAAAAAACTCACACACAGCAGCCGCCAAAAAATAAATAAATAAATCTAAATAAATAAATAAATACTTTAAATAAATACATTTGAAATACATTTTTATTGATAGTGTAGATGTGCAGGGGGTCTCCGGAGCTGAACCGCATTGGTTTCAGGTCGGGGGACCCCCTGCTCCCCGAGATACAGCCCCCTTTATGAGGTGCCGGTATCCCTCTGCGTTTAAAGGGCCCGATCACGTGACCGCGGCCTGTAACCCAAGCAGAGGGATACCGGCCCTCTAAAGGGGCCTGTATCTTGGGGAGCAGGGGGTCCCCAGACCTAAAACCACAGCGGTTCAGCTAAGGAGACCCCCTGCACATCTACACTATCAATAAAAATGTATTTTAAATGTATTTATTTATATTCATTTATTTATTTAGATTTATTTATTAATTGTGCTGCTGCTGCTGTGTGTGAATTTTTTTTTATTGTGTGTAGCGGGGGTGGGTGAAGGGGGTATTAGCCCCAATGGTGGTTGTTTAGGGCTTGCGGGGGGGTAGCGGGTGCACTTAACCTCTTCACGACCATAGCGGTATTAACTGCTATGGCCGTGAAGGAGTTAAGTGCACCCGCAACCCCCCCGCAAGTCCTAAACTCACACCAAGGGCAAAACACCCCCTTCACCCACCCCCGCTACCCACAATAAAAAAAATTCACGCACAGCAGCCCCACAATTAATAAATAAATAAATACATGAAGATAAATAAATATATATGTATATATATACACAGTATATATATATATATATATATATATATATATATATATATATATATTATTATATATATATATATATATATATATATATATATATATATATATATATATATATATATATATATATATACAGTATATACACACACATGATGAACCAATATACAAATAAATGTAGAATGGTTATGCACCATATACATTCTGCAAATGAATGTTAACAATATCATTGCAAGCTACCAGTAAATACAAACACTTCCAAACAAGTCAACTATTTTAACCAATCAAGTAAACAAAAATCAATATATACTGTTAGAACCAACCAGAAAACACAATTTAAAGCTAACCCTTACAATACCAAGGATTACATCTATCTAATTGTAAAAAACATTATTACATTATACACACATTGAAGCATTGCAATAAACAACATACACTACAGTACATCCCCTGTATCTCCCTGCCTTCAGTGTAATCTGTTTAAAGCCCCCTCCCCCCTAATGTTTCTGTTAAATTTCTCTGCCTTCAGTGTAATCTGTTTAAAGCCCCCTCCCCCCTAATGTTTCTGGTAAATTTTTCTGCCTTCAGTGTAATCTGTTTAAAGCCCCCTCCCCCCTAATGTTTCTGTTAAATCTCTCTGCCTTCAGTGTAATCTGTTTAAAGCCCCCTCCCCCTAATGTTTCTGTTAAATCTCCCTCCCTGCCTGTATTGCTGTGAGTGCAGTGTATGTAAATGTGGGGAGGGGGAGTGGGTTATAACCCCACCTCCTTGACTGTGGTCTGTGTAAAGCACCCTCCCCCTAATGTTTCTGTTAAATCTCCCTCCCTGCCTGTATTGCTGTGAGTGCAGTGTATGTAAATGTGGGGAGGGGGGGGGACCCGATGTGCATACTGTGAGGTCTAACCACCCTCACCCCCTACCCACATACCATTAACCCCCCCATCCTGGCCATGGCCCCTCCGCTTCTGCAAAACAGACACAAAAATTAAAACATCCAAAGTAATGTCCCCTAACCCATTAATCACCATAGCGGTTATTAACCGCTACAGTCATAAAGGGGTTAACCCACCCTCACCCACCACTCGGGATGCCTACATACCCTCCCACACTAACCCCCCCCCATGAGGCCTAACCATCCAGCACCCACAAGAGAGGCCTTCCCACACACCGTTGGGGAAAATCCCCCCCCCCCACCACCAGTACCCACAATAAAAACAATACACAGCCCCACAATAAACATCATTCTATATATTAAATACATTACCCACCCCCTTTTCCCCCCCCCATAAATACAAGATTTATTCTTTTACATACAGGGTTCATAACGCAGCCCCACGCGAGTCCCCGTTGGGCTGGCTGGGCACCTGGACAGACCTACAGTTTACCAGCAGCCCTTTTTACACAGGTTCTGGAGGCCTGCTGGTGGATCCCGCCAGAACCATGGCCCCCAGGTGGTCTCCTTTGGTCACCGTGGGCCACAATTGGGTCCCCACGGTAGGCCTGCGGATGTCTGGGAGCCCCGGGTCAGACCCACAGGTGTCTGCGGGGCCTCGGGTGGTTCCCTCGGGGGTCTGGGGAACTCACAGGTGCTCACTACGGGTCGGCGGTGCCCCCACAGAAGTGGGACCACACATCATCATCCCCGCACCTACGGGTCGGCGGTGCCCCCACAGAATTGGGACCACACATCGTCATCACCGCAGACTACGGGTCGGCGGTGCCCCCACAGAAGTGGGACCACACATCGTCATCCCCGCATGTGTCACCCGAGGAACCACCAGCCTGATACCCTTGGGATACCCGAAGATACCACAGGTGGTCTCCAGAGGTCCCATGCAGAACAACGGAACCATACATTCAATACATACACCCTCCCCCCCAACACCTACAGTACAATAATGTGCAAAATAAATATTATCCAGATATGGATAATACAGCATCGACACACTTTATTCGAGCAAATGCCCAGTTTGTACCTGCCAGATAACTGGAATGCGCCGCTCCTCACCTCTGACAAGCCGCGTTGCATTTGCCTTCCCAGCCACGGTTCATGCCTGGCTGACGGGGGCCTGATCTGTTAAATGATAATGATCAGGATTTAATAGGCTGCACTGCTTTGCGTGTCCACCAGATGGCATAAATTCATGAATTGTAATGCAGTATATATATATACAGTATTGTATATACACAGTATATATATATATATATATATATATATATATATATATATATATATATATATATATATATATATATATATATATATATATATATAAGACACACAGATGAAAAGAACATAGACAATCCCCTTAGTAGATGGTTAAAAAGAAACAGATGCTCCGCCAATTCAGAAAAAATGAACAAGATTTTATTAATTAAACAACAAGACACACTAACTTAAAAACATAAAAATACTAAAGACAGCCTATGAAAATATATATGTATCAAAAATATAAAGAGAGGACTACTAATCAAACACTTTCAGTATTACAAAGAGAAAAAAGAAAAACTAAAATGTGTCTAAATAAAGTTTAAATAATGACAACAAAGTAGTTTAGTCTAACATAATAGGCAATACAAAATATATTCCCACTGACATATGCATGAAAGAATAATAAATCATTGCGTTGGAAAAAGTATATAGTCAATGACCCAGTATATAGCCAGGAAAAATTAGTATGTATACCAAAAACAGAGGGGGAAAAAAGAAATAAAGCAACCAGGGAAAAATAATATAACAATAATAATAGTTATACCCTGAACAGCATTTCCCCACTGCAGTGCACTTTGTGGTGTTTTCAATATGTATGACTCTGTTTGCTAATATGTCTTTATTAGTCATATTTTTCTTTATTTGCTGCATCAGTTCTCATTGATTTCATTTTGGGGAAATGCTGTTCAGGGTATAACTATTATTATTGTTATATTATTTTTCCCTGGTTGCTTTATTTCTTTTTTCCCCCTCTGTTTTTGGTATACATACTAATTTTTCCTGGCTATATACTGGGTCATTGACTATATACTTTTTCCAACGCAATGATTTATTATTCTTTCATGCATATGTCAGTGGGAATATATTTTGTATTGCCTATTATGTTAGACTAAACTACTTTGTTGTCATTATTTAAACTTTATTTAGACACATTTTAGTTTTTCTTTTTTCTCTTTGTAATACTGAAAGTGTTTGATTAGTAGTCCTCTCTTTATATTTTTGATACATATATATTTTCATAGACTGTCTTTAGTATTTTTATGTTTTTAAGTTAGTGTGTCTTGTTGTTTAATTAATAAAATCTTGTTCATTTTTTCTGAATTGGCGGAGCATCTGTTTCTTTTTAACCATCTTTATCTTATAGATTAGTTTAGGTGTAATTTAGAGTGCTACTAAGGGGATTGTCTATGTTCTTTTCATCTGTGTGTCTTATATAGTTTTCACTATCCCCTAGCACCATCAGGTCCTATTTAATTTATATACTGACTTTAATTGGGGTATATATTTTATTTTACCCTTATAGTTAGTCTTATTAAAGGGCTTGAGTTAACCTTATATATTATGTGTTGAGCAACTTCTCCTTTTGTGTGTTCTATATATATATATATATATATATATATACTGTATAACAACAACCCCTATAATCCCTAACATACAGTACTGTACACTGGCGACACACTTTATTCGAGCTCGGCTAGTCCCACGAATTCGGGTATACCCGGGTGTATTGAGGTTTGTGACTGTTTTCTGCCCGAGTGCATTGGGTTATTTTCCAAGCAGGGATTGAAGCATTTTATTCCCGCTGGCTGCAATACTGCACAGTATATAAATATATACTGCATTACAATTCATGAATTTATGCCATCTGGTAGACACGCGAAGCATTGCAGCCTATTAAATCCTAATCATTATCATTTAACAGATCAGCCGCCCATCAGCCAGGCATGAACCCAGGCTGGGAAGGCAAATGCAACGGAGCTTGTCAGAGGTGAGGAGCGGCGCATTCCAGGTATCTGCCAGGTACATACTGGGTATTTGCTCGAATAAAGTGTGTCGGTGCAGTACACATACAGTACTGTATATGCACATACATAAATGATACTACTGTATGGGCGGCGGGGGCGAGATGTGTTTGCAGCAGAGAGAGATCCGCTGCTCTCTCTCTGCGCAAACATCGGCACATTAAAAATTATTTTAAATACATTTTTATTGATAGTGTAGATGTGCAGGGGGTCTCCGGAGCTGAACCGCGGTGGTTTCAGGTCTGGGGACCCCCTGCTCCCCGAGATACAGCCCCCTTTATGAGGTGCCGGTATCCCTCTGCTTGGTTTAAAGGGCCCGATCACGTGATCGCGGCCTGTAAACCAAGCAGAGCAGAGGGATACCGGCACCCCCTAAAGGGGCCTGTATCTCGGGGAGCAGGGGGTCCCCAGACCTGAAACCAGTGCGGTTCTGCTCTGGAGACCCTCTGCACATGTACAGTATAAATAAAACACATACAGTATACAGTATAAATAAACACTCGTTCTTTACCTTAGCGGCTATGCGCTATGGTAAAGAAGCAGCATTTCTGTATTTTAATAATATTGTACAGTGAGCAGGGGGTTCCCTGAGCCAGAAATTAATGCTCAGGGACCCCCCCTGCTCCTGCTCAATATTATTAAAAATACAGAAATGCTGCTTCATTACCATAGCGGATAGCCGCTAAGGCAATGAAGGGGTTAACCCACCGTTCCCGCTTTATTGTGCGTAGTGGGGATGGGTGAGGGGGGTATTTGGCCCTTGGTGTGAGTTTAGGACTTGCGGGGGGGTTGTGGGTGCACTTAACCCCTTCACGACCGTAGCAGTTAATACCGCTACGGTCATGAAGGGGTTAAGCCCTCCCGCTACCCCCCCGCAAGCCCTAAACAAGCACCGTTGGGGCTAATACCCCATTCACCCACCCCCGCTACCCACAATAAAAAAAAACTCACACACAGCAGCCGCCAAAAAATAAATAAATAAATCTAAATAAATAAATGACAATAAATACATTTGAAATACATTTTTATTGATAGTGTAGATGTGCAGGGGGTCTCCGGAGCTGAACCGCGTTGGTTTCAGGTCTGGGGACCCCCTGCTCCTCGAGATACAGCCCCCTTTAGGGGGTGCCGGTATCCCTCTGCTTGGTTTAAAGGGCCCGACCACGTGATCGCGGCCTGTAAACCAAGCAGAGCAGAGGGATACCGGCACCCCCTAAAGGGGCCTGTATCTCGGGGAGCAGGGGGTCCCCAGACCTGAAACCAGTGCAGTTCTGCTCTTGAGACCCTCTGCACATCTACACTATCAATAAAAATGTATTTTAAATGTATTTATTTATATTCATTTATTTATTTAGATTTATTTATTAATTGTGCTGCTGCTGCAAGTCCTAAACTCACACCAAGGGCCAAACACCCCCCTCACCCCCAATAAAAAAAATTCACGCACAGCAGCCCCACAATTAATAAATAAATCTAAATAAATAAATAAATACACGAAGAGAAATAAATATATACTGTATATATATATACTGGATATATATACAGTATATATATAATAACAATCCCTACACATATACAGTATATACTGTGTATATATATACTGTATACATATATATATATATATATATATATATATATATATAGATATATATAGATATATATAGATATATACAGTATACAGTATATATACACACAGATGATGAACCAATATACAAATACATGTAGAATGGTTATCAAAATCATACTGTCCTACAAATAACGCTTCTCTATACAGACAATAATAATAATCCATTTAATAATCCTAACTGATTTTACAATATAAAACATAACATTCCAATCCACACAGTACATTGCATTTACATTGTATAAATGATGCATAAAATCTATACACCATATACATTCTGCAAATGAATGTTAACAATATAATTGCAAGCTACTCTACCAGTAAATACAAACACTTCCAAACAAGTCAACTATTTTAACCAATCAAGTAAACAAAAATCAATATATACTGTAAGTACCAACCAGAAAACACAATTTAAAACCAAATCTAACCCTTACAATACCAAGGATTACATCTATCTAATTGAAAAAAACCTTATACATTATACACAGCATTGCAATGTACTGTACATGATGAACAATACAGTATATTCCCTGTATCTCCCTGCCTTCAGTGTAATCTGTTTAAAACCCCCTCCCACCTAATGTTTCTGTTAAACAGATTACACTGAAGGCAGAGAGATGTAAAGGCCTAAAGGCCTAAAGCCCCCTCCCCCCTAATGTTTCTGTTAAACAGATTACACTGAAGGGAGAGAGATGTAAAGGCCTAAAGCCCCCTCCCCCCTAATATTTATGTTAAACAGATTACACTGAAGGGAGAGAGATTTTACAGAAACACACATTAGGGGGGAGGGGGCTTTAAACAGATTACACTGAAGGCAGAGAGATGTTTCTGTTACCAGTAAATCTCCCTCCCTGCTGTCAGTGCAGTGTATGTAAATGTGGGGAGGGGGGGGGACCCAATGTGCATACTGCGAGGTCTAACCACCCTCACCCCCTACCCACATACCGTTACCCCCCCCCCATCCTGGCCATGGCCCCTCCGCTTCGGCAAAACAGACACAAAAATTAAAAGATACAAAGTAATGTACCCTAACCCCTTAATCACCATAGCGGTTATTAACCGCTACAGTCATGAAGGGGTTAACCCACCCTCACCCACCACTCGGGATGCCTACATACCCTCCCACACTAACCCCCCACCCCCCGTGAGGCCTAACCACCCAGTCAGTACCCACAAGGGAGGCCTACCCACATACCGTTGGGGAAACACCCCACCCCCCAGTACCCACAATAAAAACAGTACAATGACCCACAATAAACAGCATTATATTTATTAAATACATTACCCACCCCCTGTGCCCCCCCCCCCATAAATACAAGATTTATCCTTTTACATACAGGGTTCATAACGCAGTCCCACGCTAGTCCCCGGTGGGCTGGCAGGGCACCTGGACAGACCTACAGTTTACCAGCAGCCCTTTTTACACAGGTTCTGGAGGCCTGCTGGTGGATCCTGCCAGCACCATGGCACCCAGGTGGTCTCCTTGGGTCACCGTGGGCCACAATTGGGTCTCCACGGTAGGCCCAAGGATGTCTGGGAGCCCCGGGTCAAACCCACAGGTGTCTGTGGGGCCTCGGGTGGTTCCCTCGGGGGTCTGGGGAACTCACGGGTGCTCACTACGGGTCCGAAGTGCCCCCACAGAAGTGGGACCACACATCATCATCCCCGCACCTACGGGTCGGCGGTGCCCCCACAGAAGTGGGACCACACATCGTCATCCCCGCAGACTAGGGGTCCGCGGTGCCCCCACAGAAGTGGGACCACACATCATCATCCCCGCATGTGTCACCCGTGGAACCACCAGCCTGATACCCTTGGGATACCCGAGGATACCCACAGGTGGTCTCCAGAGGCCCCACGCAAAACCACGGAATCAAACCCTGAATGTAAAAAAAATAAACCTGGCCTATACATTCAATACATACACCCTCCCCCCCAACACCTACAGTACAATAATGTGCAAAATATCTATTATCCAGATATGGATAATAGATTAATTGCCCATTATTAAAAACATTAACTAGCATATACAAATAAATAAAGTACTACTGACCTCATCAATATGAAGTGTCCGTTGCCAGCAAAATCCTTGTCTTGTCCACAACATACATAGCAAATACAAAGCCAATACATTGCAATTACATTCAGATATCAATTAACCCCTTAAACACCTTATCAGATAATAACCGCAAAGGTAATTAAGGGGTTAAGCCACACAGGACCGATTCCCACCCTTCACCCATGAATTTGTACTGTGGCTTCATCATGCAACTATATATATATATATATATACTGTATATATATACAGAGAGACAGAGAGAAAGAGAGAGAGATATATACAGTATATATATATATATATATATATATATATATATATATATATATATATATATATATATATATATATATATATATATATATACAGACGTTATATACACACCCATGATAAACCAATATACAGTACAAATAAATGTAGAAGGGTTATCAAAAGCATACTGCCCTACAACCAAGTAAACAAAAATCAAAAGCCAATACATTGCCATTACATTCAGATATCAATTAACCCCTTAAACACCTTATCAGATAATAACCGCAAAGGTGATTAAGGGGTTAAGCCACACAGGCCCGATACCCACCCTCACCCATGAATTTGTACTGTGGCTTCATCATGCAACTATATATATATACTGTATATATATACAGAGAGACAGAGAGAAAGAGAGAGAGAGAGATATATAATATATATATATATATATATATATATATACACACGTTATATACTGTTCACACCCATGATAAACCAATATACAGTACAAATAAATGTAGAAGGGTTATCAAAAGCACTGTCCTACAACCAAACACTTCTCCATACATACACACTAAATTAAAATCAATTTCCTTTAATATTCATAACTGATCTCTCAATCTAAATCATCACTAAACCTCTGAAAAGCCATTTAAACAACTTACATTCCAATATAAATGATGCCTATATATCTATGCACCATATACATTCTGCAAATTTATCAACCAAGTAAACAAAACTCAATTAGCAATCATTATTTACATCCCTAAACAATTCACACTAGATCCCGAACAATAAAACCATTAACAAATTCACACCTAGAGCAGAACAATTAAGCCTTTGAAAAAATATAAGTACCGACAAATATACAACCTTTACAAACCAAGCCTATCCCTGACCTTCCTCAAACACACAATACAATAACAAGGAATACATCTATCTAATTTTAAAATACTTTAAACTCACAATAAAGCATACTGTAGCAGCATACAGTACACAAAATAATTTAAAACACATCTAATCCAGCTTTTAAAACAACATCATTTCTTACCCTGTACTGTACTGTATGTATATATCTCTCTAGACATAGATACATACATACATACAGTGGCAAGAAATGATAAACCACAAAAAAAAAAATACACATGTTAAAAAACCTTTTGAAAAAATTAACAAGTTAAATAAAATACATTTCTTTACTGTAGTTCACTTACCATTACTTGCCCCCACCGACTCCCATTGCACAGCTTACTCATGAACCAATCCACGATCAGGAACCCATAAAATAATAAACCACAAAATAATAAACATTAAACTAAAAATCCAAACCAATCCACGGGTCTTCTATCTGTAATCCATCTTCATCTGTGTTCTTCTTTCTTCTATCTCCTTCCAGCGTGGCGGGGCGGGGTCTTCTCCCCGTCTGCGGCCACGCCCTGGTCTTCTTTCTTTCCCGGAGATCCTTCATTATATATTATATATATATATATATATATATATATATATATATATATATATATACGGTATCCCTCTGCTCTGCTTGGTTTACAGGCCGCGATCACGTGGTCGGGCCCTTTAAACCAAGCAGAGGGATACCGGCACCCCCTAAAGGGGGCTGTATCTCGGGGAGCAGGGGGTCCCCAGACCTGAAACCAACGTGGTTCAGCTCCGGAGACCCCCTGCACATCTACACTATCAATAAAAATGTATTTAAAATAATTTTTAATGTGCCGATGTTTGCGCAGAGAGAGAGCAGTGGATCTCTCTCTGCTGCAAACACATCTCGCCCCCGCCGCCCATACAGTAGTATCATTTATGTATGTGCATATACAGTACTGTATGTGTACAGTACTGTATGTTAGGGCTTATAGGGGTTGTTGTTATACAGTATATATATATACAGTATATATACTGCATTACAATTCATTATAGGGGACGGCTTCAAAGAGAACAGCTCGCAAGCGCCCCCATGTGTATTTACACGGCATTGCAGTATTGCAACCGAATTGCAACGGAATAAAATGCTTAAATCCCTGCCGGGAAAATAACACAATGCACTCCGGCAGAAAACGATCAGAAACCTGAATACACCCGGGTATACCCGAATTCACGGTACTAGCCGAGCGAGAATAAAGTGTGTCGGTACTGTAGATTAATTGCCCATTATTAAAAACATTAACTAGCATATACAAATAAATAAAGTACTACTGACCTCATCAATGCGAAGTGTCCGTCGCAAGTAAAATCCTTGTCTTGTCCACAAAATACATTGCCAATACAAAGCCAATACATTGCAAGTACATTCAGATATCAATTAACCCCTTAAACACCTTATCAGATAATAACCGCAAAGGTGATTAAGGGGTTAAGTCACACAGGCCCGATACCCACCCTTCACCCATGAATTTGTACAGTGGCTTCATCATGCAACTATATACAGTATATATATATACTGTATATATATATATATACAGAGAGAGAGAGAGAGATATATAATGTATATATATATACAGTATATATATATATATATATATATATATATATATATATATATATATATATATATATATATATATATATATATATATATACACAGTATATACACACACATGATGAACCAATATACAAATAAATGAAGAAGAGTTTTCAAAACCATACTGTTCTACAACCAAACACTTCTCCATACAGACACTACATTAAAATCAATTTCCTTTAATAATCCTAACTGATCTCACAATCTATATCATCACAATCCAATGAAAAGCCAATGAAACACCTCACATTACAATATATATGATGCATAAATTCTATGCACCATATACATTCTGCAAATGAATCAATCAAGTAAACAAAAATCAAAAGCCAATACATTGCAAGTACATTCAGATATCAATTAACCCCTTAAACACCTTATCAGATAATAACCGCAAAGGTGATTAAGGGGTTAAGCCACACAGGCCCGATACCCACCCTTCACCCATGAATTTGTACAGTGGCTTCATCATGCAACTATATATATATATATATATATATATATATATATATATATATATATATATATATATATATACTGTATATATATATACAGATATATACAGATATATATATATATATATATATATATATATATATATATATATATATATATATATATATATATATATATATATATTGCAAAAAAGACAAAAGAGCCCCAATAAAAGCACTCTAGTATGCCTGACAATAAAAAACCACAATGTTTATTGGAAAATGTCACAGAACATAAAGTAAAAATTAAAGCACAGAAAATTAAAACACGGCATGGATCCCCTGAATGGTGCAAACTTGATTAAACCTCTAATCAGGGAGTTTCCCTGAAAGACAATACAAGAGTCTAAATAGACAGATAAATGCTGAAAAGTACCTGACAAGGTGTATACAAAGGAGCTGCCAACAGACACAACCCAGTGGTTAAATAAGGTGGCTTTAACACTGAGTAGCAAAATGCTGCTGTCTCCCTAGGTCTGGGGACAAGTGTAAAACATTGCAAAATCAGCAAGTTCACTGTGAAAACCCATAAATAGTCACAAAAAAGCACACCTTTGTCTGTTACAGCAAATGATTGATACTTCACCTTATGTCAGGTACTCAGCAAGGTCTGTATAGGAGTCAAGGAGCAAAGCTCATAGCACATGAGAATGTCCCAAGAAGAGGACAAGACAGGGGATCCTGCCTACTGGACCTGCTCCTACACGTTTCGGCCTTAGCCTTCTACTGGGAGTGGTACTGTAGGCAGTGAGACATGCACCTTAAAAAGGGATCTGATTAGGCTAGTGATTGTAAACACCTGTAATGTTTAATAGACAGCACATGAAGTAGGGAGTGTACTAGTGCGTAGACATACTGTGTCATAGAGGCATCAGAGACTAAAGGCCAATGATAGGGATGTGTTTCCTGAGCTCCAACCCATAAGAGGGCAGTACTGGCAATAAAATATCACTAACTGGGTACTGCGCATGCGCATGACGTCATGGACGGTCGACCATGCCAAAGCTGTCGCCTATAGTGCGCTATCTAAAGGACAACCACATGAGGAAGCATTGAAAACTCCTCCTCCCTGGATCCAGGGCACCGAGGGCAGGGACGCGCATCACGAATGCAAATGCGCATGTCCGTGACGTCATACGTCAGCGTCCCCGGCGCCCTTCACTTGGTCATAGAGGAGATGGCAAATACTTCAGTTGTCACTGATCTCAAAGCGCCTCACTGCGCATGCTTGCCCTTAGTTGTCAGAAATTGCGTAATCTGTATGACATGGCTATTACCCAGGCGTACCATGCGCATGCGCTGTATGTACACCTTACTGCTCTATAGAAAAAGAAGTTTGTCTTGAAGGGGTAATGTACATTGTGTATAGATAACATGAGTAAGCTGTTCAGCAAGCATCTATGGTCACAAAGCAGGGGAGTTAAGCTATCAGACAAATATTGATTGTATTTCAATTGTTAACATAGGAGTAGTTACTGATAATGACCATAGGCTAGAAAAATGCATACAAATACATATAAACAATAACTGGATAACCAATTGTCTTGTCCCTAATTCAGGGGTGTTTGTACTGTGATGGATATTTATCAATATGAATTGCATAGCTTAGGCATCCCATATGAATTACAAATGGAATAGGCATAATAGAAGTGCATAACTCTATAGGAATCTATATAGAGCGTTTCTCATATCATAATTGAATGCCCTCATTTCTGTCCAGTCACTCATTGCAAGTGTCCTCATAAGAGATCATTATCCATATCTTTGACAGTAATGATAATAGAATGATGTTATCCATCACAGTGGGAGTATGGTTATAATTCATAGGTGTTTGTAAAAGCCTTACGAGAGAATATATAAAGACTTTATCCTGAACATAATTTCATGAAGGGGTTAACCCACCCTCACCCACCACTCGGGATGCCTACATACCCTCCCACACTAACCCCCCCCCCCCCGTGAGGCCTAACCACCCAGTCAGTACCCACAAGGGAGGCCTACCCACATACCGTTGGGGAAACACCCCACCCCCCAGTACCCACAATAGAAACAGTACAATGACCCACAATAAACAGCATTATATTTATTAAATACATTACCCACCCCCTGTGCCCCCCCCATAAATACAAGATTTATCCTTTTACATACAGGGTTCATAACGCAGCCCCACGCTAGACCCGGTGGGCTGGCAGGGCACCTGGACAGACCTACAGTTTACCAGCAGCCTTTTTTACACAGGTTCTGGAGGCCTGCTGGTGGATCCTGCCAGCACCATGGCACCCAGGTGGTCTCCTTGGGTCACCGTGGGCCACAATTGGGTCTCCACGGTAGGCCCAAGGATGTCTGGGAGCCCCGGGTCAAATCCACAGGTGTCTGCGGGGCCTCGGGTGGTTCCCTCGGGGGTCTGGGGAACTCACGGGTGCTCACTACGGGTCCGCGGTGCCCCCACAGAAGTGGGACCACACATCATCATCCCCGCATGTGTCACCCGTGGAACCACCAGCCTGATACCCTTGGGATACCCGAGGATACCCACAGGTGGTCTCCAGAGGCCCCACGCAAAACCACGTAATCAAACCCTCAATGTAAAAAAAATAAACCTGGCCTATACATTCAATACATACACCCTCCCCCCCAACACATACAGTACAATAATGTGTAATATATCTATTATCCAGATATGGATAATAGATTAATTGCCCATTATTAAAAACATTAACTAGCATATACAAATAAATAAAGTACTACTGACCTCATCAATATGAAGTGTCCGTTGCCAGCAAAATCCTTGTCTTGTCCACAACATACATAGCAAATACAAAGCCAATACATTGCAATTACATTCAGATATCAATTTACCCCTTAAACACCTTATCAGATAATAACCGCAAAGGTAATTAAGGGGTTAAGCCACACAGGACCGATACCCACCCTTCACCCATGAATTTGTACTGTGGCTTCATCATGCAACTATATATATATATATATATACTGTATATATATACAGAGAGACAGAGAGAAAGAGAGAGAGATATATACAGTATATATATATATATATATATATATATATATATATATATATATATATATATATATATACACACACACACATTATATACACACCCATGATAAACCAATATACAGTACAAATAAATGTAGAAGGGTTATCAAAAGCATACTGCCCTACAACCAAGTAAACAAAAATCAAAAGCCAATACATTGCCATTACATTCAGATATCAATTAACCCCTTAAACACCTTATCAGATAATAACCGCAAAGGTGATTAAGGGGTTAAGCCACACAGGCCCGATACCCACCCTCACCCATGAATTTGTACTGTGGCTTCATCATGCAACTATATATATATACTGTATATACTGCTGCGGCACAGTAAATTCGAGCATTTGCCCGTTCTGTGCCGCAGCAGTAGCCTGGCGCGCGCCCGAGTGTGACGGGCGCACGCCGAAGCAGCGGAAGAGCGCCCTCCGATCGGGGCGCTCTCCCTACCGCTGCCGGGTCCGCCGGGTCCCCCGGAACCCCCTGCCGCTGTCCCGCGATCGCGGGACACCAGGGCTCCCTCGGGGAGCCCCTGGACACGCGTGCAGCGGGCGCACGCTCCCGATGACGCGTGACCGCGCGTCTATGACGCGCGGCACGCCGAGGGGCGGCCACTAGCAAGCCGGGAGATTTCCCGGCTTGCGATACCGACCACACTTCAATAAAGTGTGTCGGTAGTGTATATACAGAGAGACAGAGAGAAAGAGAGAGAGAGAGAGAGATATATAATATATATATATATATATATATATATATATATATATATATATATATATACACACGTTATATACTGTTCACACCCATGATAAACCAATATACAGTACAAATAAATGTAGAAGGGTTATCAAAAGCACTGTCCTACAACCAAACACTTCTCCATACATACACACTAAATTAAAATCAATTTCCTTTAATATTCATAACTGATCTCTCAATCTAAATCATCACTAAACCTCTGAAAAGCCATTTAAACAACTTACATTCCAATATAAATGATGCCTATATATCTATGCACCATATACATTCTGCAAATTTATCAACCAAGTAAACAAAACTCAATTAGCAATCATTATTTACATCCCTAAACAATTCACACTAGATCCCGAACAATAAAACCATTAACAAATTCACACCTAGAGCAGAACAATTAAGCCTTTGAAAAAATATAAGTACCGACAAATATACAACCTTTACAAACCAAGCCTATCCCTGACCTTCCTCAAACACACAATACAATAACAAGGAATACATCTATCTAATTTTAAAATACTTTAAACTCACAATAAAGCATATTGTAGCAGTATACAGTACACAAAATAATTTAAAACACATCTAATCCAGCTTTTAAAACAACATCATTTCTTACCCTGTACTGTACTGTATGTATATATCTCTCTAGACATATATACATACATACATACAGTGGCAAGAAATGATAAACCACAAAAAAAAAATACACATGTTAAAAAACCTTTTGAAAAAATTAACAAGTTAAATAAAATACATTTCTTTACTGTAGTTCACTTACCATTACTTGCCCCCACCGACTCCCGTTGCGCAGCTTACTCACGAACCAATCCACGATCAGGAACCCATAAAATAATAAACCACAAAATAATAAACATTAAACTAAAAATCCAAACCAATCCACGGGTCTTCTATCTGTAATCCATCTTCATCTGTGTTCTTCTTTCTTCTATCTCCTTCCAGCGGGGCGGGGCGGGGTCTTCTCCCCGTCTGCGGCCACACCCTGGTCTTCTTTCTTTCCCGGAGGTCCTTCATTATATATTATATATATATATATATATATATATATATACGGTATCCCTCTGCTCTGCTTGGTTTACAGGCCGCGATCACGTGGTCGGGCCCTTTAAACCAAGCAGAGGGATACCGGCACACCCTAAAGGGGGCTGTATCTCGGGGAGCAGGGGGTCCCCAGACCTGAAACCAACGCGGTTCAGCTCTGGAGACCCCCTGCACATCTACACTATCAATAAAAATGTATTTAAAATAATTTTTAATGTGCCGATGTTTGCGCAGAGAGAGAGCAGTGGATCTCTCTCTGCTGCAAACACATCTCGCCCCCGCCGCCCATACAGTAGTATCATTTATGTATGTGCATATACAGTACTGTATGTGTACAGTACTGTATGTTAGGGCTTATAGGGGTTGTTGTTATACAGTATATATATATACAGTATATATACTGCATTACAATTCATTATAGGTGACGGCTTCAAAGAGAACAACTCGCAAGCGCCCCCATGTGTATTTACACGGCATTGCAGTATTGCAACCAGCCGGAATAAAATGCTTAAATCCCTGCCGGGAAAATAACACAATGTACTCCGGCAGAAAACGATCAGAAACCTGAATACACCCGGGTATACCCGAATTCGCGGGACTAGCCGAGCGAGAATAAAGTGTGTCGGTACTGTAGATTAATTGCCCATTATTAAAAACATTAACTAGCATATACAAATAAATAAAGTACTACTGACCTCATCAATGCGAAGTGTCCGTCGCAAGCAAAATCCTTGTCTTGTCCACAAAATACATTGCCAATACAAAGCCAATACATTGCAAGTACATTCAGATATCAATTAACCCCTTAAACACATTATCAGATAATAACCGCAAAGGTGATTAAGGGGTTAAGTCACACAGGCCCGATACCCACCCTTCACCCATGAATATGTACAGTGGCTTCATCATGCAACTATATACAGTATATATATATATATATACTGTATATATACATATATACAGAGAGAGAGAGAGAGAGAGAGAGATAATGTATATAAATATACATTATCTCTCTCTCTCTCTCTCTCTCTCTCTCTGTATATATATATATATACAGTATATATATATATATATATATATACTGTATATAGTTGCATGATGAAGCCACTGTACAAATTCATGGGTGAAGGGTGGGTATCGGGCCTGTGTGACTTAACCCCTTAATCACCTTTGCGGTTATTATCTGATAAGGTGTTTAAGGGGTTAATTGATATCTGAATGTACTTGCAATGTATTGGCTTTGTATTGGCAATGTATTTTGTGGACAAGACAAGGATTTTGCTTGCGACGGACACTTCGCATTGATGAGGTCAGTAGTACTTTATTTATTTGTATATGCTAGTTAATGTTTTTAATATATATATATACACACAGTATATACACACACATGATGAACCAATATACAAATAAATGAAGAAGAGTTTTCAAAACCATACTGTTCTACAACCAAACACTTCTCCATACAGACACTACATTAAAATCAATTTCCTTTATTAATCCTAACTGATCTCACAGTCTATTTCATCACAATCCAATGAAAAGCCAATGAAACACCTCACATTACAATATATATGATGCATAAATTCTATGCACCATATACATTCTGCAAATGAATCAATCAAGTAAACAAAAATCAAAAGCCAATACATTGCAAGTACATTCAGATATCAATTAACCCCGTAAACACCTTTTCAGATAATAACCGCAAAGGTGATTAAGGGGTTAAGCCACACAGGCCCGATACCCACCCTTCATCCATGAATTTGTACTCTGGCTTCATCATGCAACTATATATATACACTGTATATATATACAGAGAGACAGAGAGAAAGAGAGAGAGAGAGAGATATATATACAGTATATATATATATATATATATATATATATATATATATATATATATATATATATATATATATATATATATATATACACACGTTATATACTGTACACACCAATAATAAACCAATATACAGTACAAATAAATGTAGAAGGGTTATCAAAAGCACTGTCCTACAACCAAACACTTCTCCATACATACACACTAAATTAAAATCAATTTCCTAGCAAAATCAGCAAGTTCACTGTGAAAACCCATAAATAGTCACAAAAAAAGCACACCTTTGTCTGTTACAGCAAATGATTGATACTTCACCTTATGTCAAGTACTCAGCAAGGTCTGTAGAGGAGTCAAGGAGCAAAGCTCATAGCACATGAGAATGTCCCAAGAAGAGGACAAGACAGGGGATCCTGCCTACTGGACCTGCTCCTACGCGTTTCGGCCTTAGCCTTCTACTGGGAGTGGTACTGTAGGCAGTGAGACATGCACCTTAAAAAGGGATCTGATTAGGCTAGTGATTGTAAACACCTGTAATGTTTAATAGACAGCACATGAAGTAGGGAGTGTTCTAGTGCGTAAACATACTGTGTCATAGAGGCATCAGAGACTAAAGGCCAATGATAGGGATGTGTTTCCTGAGCTCCAACCCATAAGAGGGCAGTACTGGCAATAAAATATCACTAACTGGGTACTGCGCTTGCGCATGACGTCATGGACGATCGACCATGCCAAAGCTGTCGCCTATAGTGCGCTATCTAAAGGACAACCACATGAGGAAGCATTGAAAACTCCTCCTCCCTGGATCCAGGGCACCGAGGGCAGGGACGCGCATCACGATTGCAAATGCGCATGTCCGTGACGTCATACGTCAGCGTCCCCGGCGCCCTTCACTTGGTCATAGAGGAGATGGCAAATACTTCAGTTGTCACTGATCTCAAAGCGCCTCACTGCGCATGCTTGCCCTTAGTTGTCAGAAATTGCGTAATCTGTATGACATGGCTATTACCCAGGCGTACCATGCGCATGCGCTGTATGTACACCTTACTGCTCTATAGAAAAAGAAGTTTGTCTTAAAGGGGTAATGTACATTGTGTATAGATAACATGAGTAAGCTGTTCAGCAAGCATCTATGGTCACAAAGCAGGGGAGTTAAGCTATCAGACAAATATTGATTGTATTTCAATTGTTAACATAGGAGTAGTTACTGATAATGACCATAGGCTAGAAAAATGCATACAAATACATATAAACAATAACTGGATAACCAATTGTCTTGTCCCTAATTCAGGGGTGTTTGTACTGTGATGGATATTTATCAATATGAATTGCATAGCTTAGGCATCCCATATGAATTACAAATGGAATAGGCATAATAGAAGTGCATAACTCTATAGGAATCTATATAGAGCGTTTCTCATATCATAATTGAATGCCCTCATTTCTGTCCAGTCACTCATTGCAAGTGTCCTCATAAGAGATCATTATCCATATCTTTGACAGTAATGATAATAGAATGATGTTATCCATCACAGTGGGAGTATGGTTATAATTCATAGGTGTTTCTAAAAGCCTTACGAGAGAATATATAAAGACTTTATCCTGAACATAATTTCATGAAGGGGTTAACCCACCCTCACCCACCACTCGGGATGCCTACATACCCTCCCACACTAACCCCCCCCCCCCGTGAGGCCTAACCACCCAGTCAGTACCCACAAGGGAGGCCTACCCACATACCGTTGGGGAAACACCCCACCCCCCAGTACCCACAATAAAAACAGTACAATGACCCACAATAAACAGCATTATATTTATTAAATACATTACCCACCCCCTGTGCCCCCCCCATAAATACAAAATTTATCCTTTTACATACAGGGTTCATAACGCAGCCCCACGCTAGTCCCCAGTGGCCTGGCAGGGCACCTGGACAGACCTACAGTTTACCAACAGCCCTTTTTACACAGGTTCTGGAGGCCTGCTGGTGGATCCTGCCAGCACCATGGCACCCAGGTGGTCTCCTTGGGTCACCGTGGGCCACAATTCGGTCTCCACGGTAGGCCCAAGGATGTCTGGGAGCCCCGGGTCAAACCCACAGGTGTCTGCGGGGCCTCGGGTGGTTCCCTCGGGGGTCTGGGGAACTCACGGGTGCTCACTACGGGTCCGCGGTGCCCCCACAGAAGTGGGACCACACATCATCATCCCCGCACCTACGGGTCGGCGGTGCCCCCACAGAAGTGGGACCACACATCGTCATCCCCGCAGACTACGGGTCCGCGGTGCCCCCACAGAAGTGGGACCACACATCATCATCCCCGCACCTACGGGTCGGCGGTGCCCCCCAGAAGTTGGACCACACATCGTCATCCCCGCAGACTACGGGTCCGTGGTGCCCCCACAGAAGTGGGACCACACATCATCATCCCCGCATGTGTCACCCGTGGAACCACCAGCCTGATACCCTTGGGATACCCGAGGATACCCACAGGTGGTCTCCAGAGGCCCCACGCAAAACCACGGAATCAAACCCTGAATGTAAAAAAAATAAACCTGGCCTATACATTCAATACATACACCCTCCCCCCCAACACCTACAGTACAATAATGTGCAAAATATCTATTATCCAGATATGGATAATAGATTAATTGCCATTATTAAAAACATTAACTAGCATATACAAATAAATAAAGTACTACTGACCTCATCAATATGAAGTGTCCGTTGCCAGCAAAATCCTTGTCTTGTCCACAACATACATAGCAAATACAAAGCCAAAACATTGCAATTACATTCAGATATCAATTAACCCCTTAAACACCTTATCAGATAATAACCGCAAAGGTGATTAAGGGGTTAAGCCACACAGGCCCGATACCCACCCTCACCCATGAATTTGTACTGTGGCTTCATCATGCAACTATATATATATACTGTATATATATACAGAGAGACAGAGAGAAAGAGAGAGAGAGAGAGATAGATATAATATATATATATATATATATATACACACGTTATATACTGTTCACACCCATGATAAACCAATATACAGTACAAATAAATGTAGAAGGGTTATCAAAAGCACTGTCCTACAACCAAACA
Source organism: Ascaphus truei (assembly GCF_040206685.1). Classification (NCBI taxonomy): domain Eukaryota; kingdom Metazoa; phylum Chordata; class Amphibia; order Anura; family Ascaphidae; genus Ascaphus; species Ascaphus truei. The sequence goes on along the minus strand of NC_134487.1, from coordinate 252,644,334 downwards.
CTTCTCCATACATACACACTAAATTAAAATCAATTTCCTTTAATATTCATAACTGATCTCTCAATCTAAATCATCACTAAACCTCTGAAAAGCCATTTAAACAACTTACATTCCAATATAAATGATGCCTATATATCTATGCACCATATACATTCTGCAAATTTATCAACCAAGTAAACAAAACTCAATTAGCAATCATTATTTACATCCCTAAACAATTCACACTAGATCCCGAACAATAAAACCATTAACAAATTCACACCTAGAGCAGAACAATTAAGCCTTTGAAAAAATATAAGTACCGACAAATATACAACCTTTACAAACCAAGCCTATCCCTGACCTTCCTCAAACACACAATACAATAACAAGGAATACATCTATCTAATTTTAAAATACTTTAAACTCACAATAAAGCATACTGTAGCAGCATACAGTACACAAAATAATTTAAAACACATCTAATCCAGCTTTTAAAACAACATCATTTCTTACCCTGTACTGTACTGTATGTATATATCTCTCTAGACATATATACATACATACATACAGTGGCAAGAAATGATAAACCACAAAAAAAAAAATACACATGTTAAAAAACCTTTTGAAAAAATTAACAAGTTAAATAAAATACATTTCTTTACTGTAGTTCACTTACCATTACTTGCCCCCACTGACTCCCGTTGCACAGCTTACTCACGAACCAATCCACGATCAGGAACCCATAAAATAATAAACCACAAAATAATAAACATTAAACTAAAAATCCAAACCAATCCACGGGTCTTCTATCTGTAATCCATCTTCATCTGTGTTCTTCTTTCTTCTATCTCCTTCCAGCGGGGCGGGGCGGGGTCTTCTCCCCGTCTGCGGCCACGCCCTGGTCTTCTTTCTTTCCCGGAGGTCCTTCATTATATATTATATATATATATATATATATATATATATATACGGTATCCCTCTGCTCTGCTTGGTTTACAGGCCGCGATCACGTGGTCGGGCCCTTTAAACCAAGCAGAGGGATACCGGCACCCCCTAAAGGGGGCTGTATCTCGGGGAGCAGGGGGTCCCCAGACCTGAAACCAACGCGGTTCAGCTCCGGAAACCCCCTGCACATCTACACTATCAATAAAAATGTATTTAAAATAATTTTTAATGTGCCAATGTTTGCGCAGAGAGAGAGCAGTGGATCTCTCTCTGCTGCAAACACATCTCGCCCCCGCCGCCCATACAGTAGTATCATTTATGTATGTGCATATACAGTACTGTATGTGTACAGTACTGTATGTTAGGGCTTATAGGGGTTGTTGTTATACAGTATATATATATACAGTATATATACTGCATTACAATTCATTATAGGGGACGGCTTCAAAGAGAACAGCTCGCAAGCGCCCCCATGTGTATTTACACGGCATTGCAGTATTGCAACCAGCCGGAATAAAATGCTTAAATCCCTGCCGGGAAAATAACACAATGCACTCCGGCAGAAAACGATCAGAAACCTGAATACACCCGGGTATACCCGAATTCACGGTACTAGCCGAGCGAGAATAAAGTGTGTCGGTACTGTAGATTAATTGCCCATTATTAAAAACATTAACTAGCATATACAAATAAATAAAGTACTACTGACCTCATCAATGCGAAGTGTCCGTCGCAAGTAAAATCCTTGTCTTGTCCACAAAATACATTGCCAATACAAAGCCAATACATTGCAAGTACATTCAGATATCAATTAACCCCTTAAACACCTTATCAGATAATAACCGCAAAGGTGATTAAGGGGTTAAGTCACACAGGCCCGATACCCACCCTTCACCCATGAATTTGTACAGTGGCTTCATCATGCAACTATATACAGTATATATATATATACTGTATATATATATATATATACAGAGAGAGAGAGAGATATATAATGTATATATATATACTGTATCGCTACATTGATGATGTGTTCCTTGTCTGGCGAGGACTGGAAACAGAGCTTCTATCATTTACTGAGTATCTAAACAAAATTCCATGTACAATTAGGTTCACAGCTAGCTACAGTACCATTGAAGTTCCTTTTCTTGATACCATTGTTTATAAGGACAATGGAAAACTCTGCACACGTCTATTCCAGAATCCCACAGATAGGAACACATTATTACATGCAACCAGCCATCATCCACCACCATTAAAAGCAGGTCTCCCTTTCTCACAACTACTACGTGTCCGGAGAATTGTGAGTGACCCCAAACTAGTGGAGTGTGCACTTCTGGAGATGGCCTCTCGCTTTCTAGAGAGGGGATATGATCCCAATGAAGTCAATAAGGCACTCATCAAAGCCAGGATCCCAAAGAGGGAGGAGCTGCTGTCACCAACAATGAGGACCACTGATTCTGATCGCTGTAAGGTGGTCAGCACTTACAGTACTGCATCTGGACATATCAAAAAGTCTATACAACAACATTGGCATATATTGGCTAATGATCGCAGGATTGGGAAAGACTTTAATGCTCCACCCCTTTTTTGTTATAAAAGAGGCAGAAATCTGGGAGATTTGCTTACACATTCTGATCCCGTTGACAAATACACTGGCGACACACTTTATTCGAGCTCGGCTAGTCCCACGAATTCGGGTATACCCGGGTGTATTGAGGTTTGTGACTGTTTTCTGCCCGAGTGCATTGAGTTATTTTCCGGCAGGGATTGAAGCATTTTATTCCCGCTGGCTGCAATACTGCACAGTACATATATATATACTGCATTACAATTCATGAATTTATGCCATCTGGTAGACACGCGAAGCATTGCAGCCTATTAAATCCTAATCATTATCATTTAACAGATCAGCCGCCCATCAGCCAGGCATGAACCCAGGCTGGGAAGGCAAATGCAACGGGGCTTGTCAGAGGTGAGGAGCGGCGCATTCCAGGTATCTGCCAGGTACATACCGGGTATTTGCTCGAATAAAGTGTGTCGGTGCAGTACATGCCAGCAAAGACCTGGCTGGCGAGAAAACCGGGGTCATACAGATGCCATGGCTGTACCAACTGCCAGTTTATGCAAACAGGAAGTACTTTTGCTCACCCTCAGACTGGCAAATCTACAAAAATTAAACAATATTTAAACTGTGAGTCTAAATATGTAGTGTACTTCATCAAGTGCCCATGTGGGCTCTACTACGTCGGAAAGACGATGAGAATGTTAAAGGAACGTATCAGTATTCATCGATGTGCAATCAGGAAGGCACTTCTGGGTGCTGAAGATGACGATGATTTGAAACACCAACCGGTGGCACGACACTTCAGGAAACACAGACACAGTTTAGCAACTCTAAGATGCATGCCCATTATACAGGCTCGTGCCCCTACCAGGGGTGGCGACAGGAATAAACTACTATTACAGCTGGAAGCTAAAGCTATCTTTGATTTAAGTACAATGACCCCAAAAGGGCTTAACGAGGATTTTAAGCTAAGTTGTTTTCTTTAGTTCAGATCCTGATGATACCTATGGACATGTGCGTGTGTGGACAATCACATTAATTTCACTGATGTGCTTCATGATATAATATCCTCTGTTGCTCTCCTTTGGTTAGAAGGCTATGCATATTTATTCATCATTTGTTTACATGGAAGTTCTACGTATTGTGGTATTCCCATATGCACTTATGGTTCATATGACATAGTCTGGCTCTGCCCTCTAGTTATGTCAGTACATTCCATCATGATCCCCACCACTCCCCCACACTCCCCCACACTCCCTCACACCTATATGCCCCTGGTTTTATTATGTTTCACTTATGTATGGCACTACCTGCTTTACTTCTTTAAAAACCCTCTCCCTGCTGCCCCTGACATATCAATCAGAGCTCAGACCCATTGGTAACCATGACAATGGATGCAATACACAGCTGGGTGATTAGCAGTATGGAGGTATCTTATGTAAGCTTAATCAACACATGACATCAGAGCTGCAGGTTTCTTGTGTTATTTTAATTGAGTGATGGTGATTGGTTAATTGACTTTCAGTGTTTGATATATATGTCCCTGGTTTTATTATGTTTCACTTATGTATGGCACAACCTGCCTTAATTCTTTAGATATCCTCTCCCTATTGCCCCTGCCATATCAATCAGAGCTCACACCCATTGATAACCATGACAATGGATGAATACACAGCTGGGTGATTAGCAGTATGGAGGTATCTTATGTAAGCTTAATCAACACATGACATCAGAGCTGCAGGTTTCTTGTGTTAATTTAATTGGGTGATGGTGATTGGTTAATTGACTTTCAGTGTTTGATGTATAAATATGTGGTGAACTGTGTCATTCTCCCTTTGTATCCCCCTGAGGAAGGTCCCATTCTGTAGGACCGAAACGTTGGGTTTCTGGATGTATTTTTGCTTTCACTAATACACTTTGATTTTCAACATTGAGTGCTGTCTCTTTTTTACCAATCCTTGGAACGGTAACGTATAACTATATATATATATATATATATATATATATATATATATATATATATATATATATATATATATATATATATATATATATATATATATATACACAGTATATACACACACATGATGAACCAATATACAAATAAATGAAGAAGAGTTTTCAAAACCATACTGTTCTACAACCAAACACTTCTCCATACAGACACTACATTAAAATCAATTTCCTTTAATAATCCTAACTGATCTCACAATCTATATCATCACAATCCAATGAAAAGCCAATGAAACACCTCACATTACAATATATATGATGCATAAATTCTATGCACCATATACATTCTGCAAATGAATCAATCAAGTAAACAAAAATCAAAAGCCAATACATTGCAAGTACATTCAGATATCAATTAACCCCTTAAACACCTTATCAGATAATAACCGCAAAGGTGATTAAGGGGTTAAGCCACACAGGCCCGATACCCACCCTTCACCCATGAATTTGTACAGTGGCTTCATCATGCAACTATATATATATATATATATATATATATATATATATATATATATATATATATATATATATATATATATATATATATATATATATATATATATATATATATATATATATATATATATATATATATATATATATATACTGTATATATATATACAGATATATATATATATATATATATATATATTGCAAAAAAGACAAAAGAGCCCCTATAAAAGCACTCTAGTATGCCTGACAATACAAAACCACAATGTTTATTGTAAAATGTCACAGAACATAAAGTAAAAATTAAAGCACAGAAAATTAAAACACGGCATGGATCCCCTGAATGGTGCAAACTTGATTAAACCTCTAATCAGGGAGTTTCCCTGAAAGACAATACAAGAGTCTAAATAGACAGATAAATGCTGAAAAGTACCTGACAAGGTGTATACAAAGGAGCTGCCAACAGACACAACCCAGTGGTTAAATAAGGTGGCTTTAACACTGAGTAGCAAAATGCTGCTGTCTCCCTAGGTCTGGGGACAAGTGTAAAACATTGCAAAATCAGCAAGTTCACTGTGAAAACACATAAATAGTCACAAAAAAAGCACACCTTTGTCTGTTACAGCAAATGATTGATACTTCACCTTATGTCAGGTACTCAGCAAGGTCTGTAGAGGAGTCAAGGAGCAAAGCTCATAGCACATGAGAATGTCCCAAGAAGAGGACAAGACAGGGGATCCTGCCTACTGGACCTGCTCCTACGCGTTTCGGCCTTAGCCTTCTACTGGGAGTGGTACTGTAGGCAGTGAGACATGCACCTTAAAAAGGGATCTGATTAGGCTAGTGATTGTAAACACCTGTAATGTTTAATAGACAGCACATGAAGTAGGGAGTGTTCTAGTGCGTAAACATACTGTGTCATAGAGGCATCAGAGACTAAAGGCCAATGATAGGGATGTGTTTCCTGAGCTCCAACCCATAAGAGGGCAGTACTGGCAATAAAATATCACTAACTGGGTACTGCGCATGCGCATGACGTCATGGACGATCGACCATGCCAAAGCTGTCGCCTATAGTGCGCTATCTAAAGGACAACCACATGAGGAAGCATTGAAAACTCCTCCTCCCTGGATCCAGGGCACCGAGGGCAGGGACGCGCATCACGATTGCAAATGCGCATGTCTGTGACGTCATACGTCAGCGTCCCCGGCGCCCTTCACTTGGTCATAGAGGAGATGGCAAATACTTCAGTTGTCACTGATCTCAAAGCGCCTCACTGCGCATGCTTGCCCTTAGTTGTCAGAAATTGCGTAATCTGTATGACATGGCTATTACCCAGGCGTACCATGCGCATGCGCTGTATGTACACCTTACTGCTCTATAGAAAAAGAAGTTTGTCTTAAAGGGGTAATGTACATTGTGTATAGATAACATGAGTAAGCTGTTCAGCAAGCATCTATGGTCACAAAGCAGGGGAGTTAAGCTATCAGACAAATATTGATTGTATTTCAATTGTTAACATAGGAGTAGTTACTGATAATGACCATAGGCTAGAAAAATGCATACAAATACATATAAACAATAACTGGATAACCAATTGTCTTGTCCCTAATTCAGGGGTGTTTGTACTGTGATGGATATTTATCAATATGAATTGCATAGCTTTGGCATCTACATGTGATGTAGAGTCTCTTTATACATGTATAGACCACGAGGATGGTTTGCGTGCAACACAGTTCTATCTATCCATGCAGAATGTCTCCGCTGGCTTGATGGACCTGCTCCTGAAGTTATTGAGATTTATTCTCACTCATAACTACTTTATCTTCAGGGGCAGGTACTATTTGCAGAAGAGAGGCACCGCAATGGGTGCAACGTGTGGCCCCTCTTATGCAAATCTCTTCCTGGGATGGTGGGAGCGGGAGATTGTGTTCTCGGAGGCTAATGTTTAATTCACCCAACACGTGTTGCTGTGGTTGAGATACTTTGACGATGTGCTGATCCTCTGGCAGGGGACAGCAGCTGGGTTCAAGGGCTTCGTCGATGTTCTCAACCGCAACAACATGAATATCAAACTAACATTCAGTTGTAGTAAGACACAGGTAGAATTCCTGGACCTTTTTGTGAATCTTGGGCCTGACGGTACACTACACACCGACATTTTCCGCAAAAAGACATCTACAAATGCTATACTGCATGCTTCTAGTTTCCACCCGGAACACCAAATTAAAGGCATCCCCACCAGTGAATTCTTGCGCTTGAAGCGCAATGTCTCTACAGAAAGGGGCTTTTTTGAGAGGGCAGGAGAGATGAGGAAAAGATTTTCACAGAGGGGGTATAGCAACAGATGTGTAGAGAAGGGTTATAAGAAAGCCCTTAACACCCCCAGGGAAATGTTGCTGTGTCCAAAAACAAAAAACAACTTAGACCATCAAATTCGTTTTATTGGTACATAAAATAAACAGTGGCACCAGCTACGCCAGACACTGCAAAGTCACTGGAAAATCTTGATGACTGACCCTGACCTCAAAAGGAAACTGGGTGATAAGGTAACAATGACGAGTCGCAAGTCTCCAAACCTTAGAGACAAGCTTGTGGCAAGTCATTTTGTCACCACTCCCAGAGAAACATTCCTCTCCACAATTAAAAGAAAAGGCTTTACCAAATGTAAAAACTGCTCTGTCTGTCGATACATGTGTCAGACAGATGTGTTTACAGACTCCAACAAGACAAAAAAATTTAAAATCAAAGATTGTCTTAGCTGTAAGTCAAAAGGAGTGATTTATTGCCTTATGTGTCCTTGTGGTCTTCCCTATATTGGGATGACCACACGAGAACTAAGATTCAGAGTTCTCGAACACGTAAGGAACATAAAAAATGCCTCCAAAGATCTTTTGGCTTTTAAGAAAATAACATCAGTAGCACGGCACTTCTGTCTGACACATGCATCAGATATGACACTGTTACAGGCATTTACGATAGAGAAAGTGAGCCTTGGATTGAGGGGTGGCGATTTGGAAAAGGCACTCTTACGAAGGGAGTCCAAGTGGATCGTTCAAATGGACTCAATGATACCACGGGGCCTGAACGACTACCTGGGCTTTGCGATGTTCCTCTAGGCACCAATACTAATCCCCCTCTTTTTTTGATGCTTACCCTGCTAGAACTTTCTGTGTTCAAATTGTAGTGATAAGAATCTCATGCACTTCCCTCTCTCTCCCCTTTTCCCTCTCTTTTTCCGCCCGTATCCAACTACAGAGTCCTGAGTTTGCTCCGCATAAGATCAACACTGAGACGTGATCCACACTGCTTCTCAATTTGCATAACGAACTTATTCACAAAAAGAGTCCTGGCTGTAATGAAGAGGATCATCAGGAATTTTTGAAATGAGCAATATATCACCCAAGATTTGGCAATATTGGACTAACAACGAATTGTACTCTACAAACTTTTTTTGATCTTCAATTCGTATTGCATAGGATACTTGAGAACTTGGAAATAACTCCATCAAGTCCAAAGTCATCGACAGATCAGAGTATAGAGTCTCAGCAACAAAGAGGACCACCAAGACATTATGAAAAGACAAATTTACCATTACAGATGGGATGCCCATGGAAGGATCATGATTTGAAATTATGTTCAGGATAAAGTCTTTATATATTCTCTCGTAAGGCTTTTACAAACACCTATGAATTATAACCATACTCCCACTGTGATGGATAACATCATTCTATTATCATTACTGTCAAAGATATGGATAATGATCTCTTATGACGACACTTGCAATGAGTGACTGGACAGAAATGAGGGCATTCAATTATGATATGAGAAACGCTCTATATAGATTCCTATAGAGTTATGCACTTCTATTATGCCTATTCCATTTGTAATTCATATGGGATGCCTAAGCTATGCAATTCATATTGATAACTATCCATCACAGTACAAACACCCCTGAATTAGGGACAAGACAATTGGTTATCCAGTTATTGTTTATATGTATTTGTATGCATTTTTCTAGCCTATGGTCATTATCAGTAACTACTCCTATGTTAACAATTGAAATACAATCAATATTTGTCTGATAGCTTAACTCCCCTGCTTTGTGACCATAGATGCTTGCTGAACAGCTTACTCATGTTATCTATACTGCACCGACACACTTTATTCGAGCAAATACCCGGTATGTACCTGGCAGATACCTGGAATGCGCCGCTCCTCACCTCTGACAAGCCCCGTTGCATTTGCCTTCCCAGCCTGGGTTCATGCCTGGCTGATGGGCGGCTGATCTGTTAAATGATAATGATTAGGATTTAATAGGCTGCAATGCTTCGCGTGTCTACCAGATGGAATAAATTCATGAATTGTAATGCAGTATATATATATATACTGTGCAGTATTGCAGCCAGCGGGAATAAAATGCTTCAATCCCTGCTTGGAAAATAACTCAATGCACTCGGGCAGAAAACAGTCACAAACCTCAATACACCCGGGTATACCCGAATTCGTGGGACTAGCCAAGCTCGAATAAAGTGTGTCGCCAGTGTACACAATGTACATTACCCCTTTAAGACAAACTTCTTTTTCTATAGAGCAGTAAGGTGTACATACAGCGCATGCGCATGGTACGCCTGGGTAATAGCCATGTCATACAGATTACGCAATTTCTGACAACTAAGGGCAAGCATGCGCAGTGAGGCGCTTTGAGATCAGTGACAACAGAAGTATTTGCCATCTCCTCTATGACCAAGTGAAGGGCGCCGGGGACGCTGACGTATGACGTCACAGACATGCGCATTTGCATTCGTGATGCGCGTCCCTGCCCTCGGTGCCCTGGATCCAGGGAGGAGGAGTTTTCAATGCTTCCTCATGTGGTTGTCCTTTAGATAGCGCACTATAGGCGACAGCTTTGGCATGGTCGACCGTCCATGACGTCATGCACATGCGCAGTACCCAGTTAGTGATATTTTATTGCCAGTACTGCCCTCTTATGGGTTGGAGCTCAGGAAACACATCCCTATCATTGGCCTTTAGTCTCTGATGCCTCTATGACACAGTATGTCTACGCACTAGTACACTCCCTACTTCATGTGCTGTCTATTAAACATTACAGGTGTTTACAATCACTAGCCTAATCAGATCCCTTTTTAAGGTGCATGTCTCACTGCCTACAGTACCACTCCCAGTAGAAGGCTAAGGCCGAAACGCGTAGGAGCAGGTCCAGTAGGCAGGATCCCCTGTCTTGTCCTCTTCTTGGGACATTCTCATGTGCTATGAGCTTTGCTCCTTGACTCCTCTACAGACCTTGCTGAGTACCTGACATAAGGTGAAGTATCAAGCATTTGCTGTAACAGACAAAGGTGTGCTTTTTTTGTGACTATTTATGGGTTTTCACAGTGAACTTGCTGATTTTGCAATGTTTTACACTTGTCCCCAGACCTAGGGAGATAGCAGCATTTTGCTACTCAGTGTTATAGCCACCTTATTTAACCACTGGGTTGTGTCTGTTGGCAGCTCCTTTGGGGACACGCGAAGCATTGCAGCCTAGTAAATCCTGAACCATTATTAATTAACACATCAACCGCGCGTCAGCCGGGCATGCGCCTGGCTGGGAAGGCAAAAGGAGCCCGGCATGCTCCGGGTGAAAAGTGTCACATTCCAGGAACATGCCAGGTACATGCCAGTTATTAGTAAGAATAAAATCTGCCGCAGCAGTATCATGAACAAAAAATGGATAAAAAAGTGGTTAAGCCCTCTGCAACTCTATCGCGTTTCACCCCGTAGGGCTTTGTCCTACGGGGTGAAACGCGTTAGAGTTGCAGGGGGCTTAGCCCATTTTTTGTTCATGATATACCAGTGATAAAGATTTTTCTATAATAGCACAGTCCAGCCTTACATTTTTGCATAGCAGTGCCCCGCTGATGCTCTCTTCATTGAGAGGTGTTCGTTTGTCTGACTACACAGCCAGGAGCACGCCTATCCGGACGGAGTGACAAGAAACTGCAGTAAGTGATTTTTTCACTATCATCATCAGAGCCATCCTAGGTGAATTGGCCATATATGTGGGACTGTGTAAAAGGGATCCGGTCCTGGTTGAGAAACCTACTCCGGTCATCCCTTTCCTTTTGCTAGCCACTTCCCTCAATAGGTCCGCAAACTGATTATCTAATGCTTTGTATATCATTTATATTTCTGCTCTGACTCCTATATATCCGGATGTGTCTGCAAAACTTACTACACACAGTTGGATTGTATACTCTGTAGCGCTTGTCATGTTGGGGGACCACCCACCCCAGCTTTCTCTCTTGTACACTAGGTAAAAGTGTGTTTTAACTGTATCTGATATATGCTTGTCATTACATAAGGGATAAGGGGTGCCAACAACATAAAAAGAGTGGACCAAGCATTGATATGGATAGAAAGTGATGAGACTTTTCAGGATGTCATCTTTTCTGACGAGACAACTGTAGCTCTTGAGAGATTTGCCACTTTTGCATTCCGCAAAAAAGGCCACCTATCTGTCAAGCTGTGGCCCAAGCATCCACTGAAGATGCATTTGTGGGTGCGATCTATTGAAGTGGACCAGAATGCATAATCATATTTCATGGTAAAGTAATGCACAAAGTCAAATGCTGTTGCCTTATGCACTGTACTACTGTAATGTATTCTGTACACTAATGTTCCGTTTTTTCATAATTTTTTCTTCATTTGTTCCAGGAAGTATTGATAAAGTATTTTTCCAAGAGCAAATTGTCACCCGTATTGTTAAATACATTAGACATGATTTCCCATCTGGTGGTCACTGGTTCTTCCAAGGCAATGACCCTAGGGAGAATGAGTGGCTCAGTGAGTAAAGACACTGATTGGCACTGAGTTTGAAGCAGTGGAGCCTGGTTCAATTCCTGGCGTCGGCTCCTTGTGACCTTGGGCAAGTCACATTATCTCCATGTGCCTCAAGCACCAAAAAACCTAGATTGTAAGCTCCACGGGGCAGGGACCTGTGCCTGCAAAATGTCTCTGTAAAGCGCTACGTAAAATTAGCAGCGCTATACAAGAACATGCTATTATTATTATTATTAAATATACTGTCTCTATGCCTATATTCTTGCGAGCGGGATCAACTGGGTTAAGACGCCACCGGAGTAAGTGCTCCAGTGTACAGTAACTGTTTCTCATTGTTTTAAACTGTTTTTATCTTTTCAACTAATTCGCCATTTTCCCCCTGCCATTCCAGATTAACAGATTTGAACCCAATAGAACTGGTGTGGCGTGCACTGAAGGATTATTTAAGAAAGGTTGTGAAACAAGGAGGCATTAGTAAAAGGAATGAAGAGTTTCAGGAGAGACATACTGACTGTACAATGATGCAACAACTACATTAACATATTAGCAGCGTTTTGCCCATTCTTTTAGAGCGTAATGGGAATGCCACAGACATGTAGTAAGGTACTGTACTGTAGTAAGGTAATTACAGGTACAGTAAGTATAGTAAAGGTAAGTATGGTACTGACAATAACTTGTTTAAATGTTAGCCTTATATTTAAGGTAATTAAACGTTAACCATTTTATGTCTGCGCTTACTCTCCCATTTGTATATATTATATACATTATGTACAGTACTTGTATTCGATGTGTGTATTTTCTATTTTTTATAAAAATTCATTATAATTTACCAGTAAGTTATAGTTTATTCGTTTTGTGTGGCTTTCAGTAGTGTCCACCAGTCAAGGCCTTCAATTCACTAATCCTGTAGCCTTTTTTTTCCTTTCACAGATGCAACACTTCTGGAAAGGGGGGATGTCTAAGCGTATTGTACTGTGTGCATACTAACAATCAATAGTTTGTCCTAACTCCCCCTCTCTCAATGACAAAATAAATCCACGGTCGTTAACACCTGCTGACTAAACCCCATGGAATTAAAAACCCCTTTAATGCCTGGATGAGCATGAAGGATTAGAAGGAAACAGATTTAACTTTTTTTAAATGTAATAAAAGTTATCACTCCCAGAACCAAAACCTGAAACATGATGTGTCTTTGTGTGTGAATTTCCTCTGTATGGACCAGGGGAGGTGTTGATAACAAGTCGAATGCCTTTTGCTTTGCTTTGCTTTGTGTGTGTGGGGGGAGGGGGGTGTTGGGGGGAGGGGAGGTGATAATCAATTGGTGTGTCTTGGTCTAATGTTGGGATGAGCATGAAGGATTTGAAAGAAACAGTTCTGACAGTTTTAAAATGAAATAAAAGTATAAAAGTTATCACTGTAGAGAACACGTATATGTGACCATAGGGGGTCACAAAAGCCCCTATTAAATTCACTCTTGATACAGATAATTTACTATTAACTGAAAGTAGCAGTGAGGTGCCTGCTACCACAAAATCCTAATAGGAACAAACCACAGAAAGATTCCACTGGACCACTATACACAAAAATGAGAATATTTTTTTTTATTAACTGTAAAAAAAGTCAAAAAATGTGACAAAAATATATATACAGTGTAGTTTAAAAGTCCCCAGTGATGAGACAGAAAGGTAGTGGAGAGGAAGGCTGGTATATTGCCACTAAGGCAAATGTGGCATCATCGGTACAAAACCTCCATAACAAAACCTCATGTGATCAATATATACAACCACACTCATGGATGAATATCCACACTACTATATGCAAAACAGGAGAACACACCGACCGAATAATACATATATACCATGCTGCAAGAGGTTTAAATAGTGAAAATGTCACACACGTGGTATAAGTACCTAGTAAGGGTGCCCCCACTAAACACAGTAACTTGGCAAATGCATGAATATATAAATAATCACAGTTGGAAATATGAGACTGTATAATCAAAACATCTCTATGCTGAAGACCCCGGTCCTGTCATAAACTAAAAGAATAACCTACCAATGACAATGTAAGATGAACAGGGTACAGGGATGACAGCCAAACTGCCTATGTTAGCTAATACTGATTAGGCAAGTATAGTGACATCTGATCAGCAAATAACATATACAGTGCCAAGTAATGGCATGATTGTAGCAGCCAAACTGTATAAAGCACACATGAGTCTATGGGGGTCATGCAGTAAGCGGCGGAAAATTGCATTCGCCAGGGGTTTGAATTCGCCATGTTTTTGGCGTGTTGCCCTTGCTGTATGCAGGAAGGGCCAAATCCCTGGCGAATCACAGCGAGAGCAACATTCCCAAACATGGCGAGTAACCGGTGGCGAGACAGTCTGCCTGGCGAGAAGCTGCCGAGAAGCCGTCCCCTGCCGAGATGTGTCTGCAGCAGAGCGACAACCGCTGCTTTCTCGGCACAAACATCGGCAACATTAAAAAATCTTTTAAATACAATTTTATTCATAGTGTACATGTTCAGGGGTTCTCCAGAGCTGAACCGCATTGGTTTCAGGTCTGGGGACCCACTGCTTCCCGAGATACAGGCCCCGTTATGAGGTGCCGGTATACCTCTGCATTTAAATGTCCCAATCATGTGACCGCGGAATGTAAACAAAGCAGAGGGATACTGGCACCGCATAAAGGGGCCTGTATCACGGGAAGCAGGGGGTCCCCGGACCTAAAACCAAAGCGGTTCAGCTCCGGAGACCCCCTGCACATCTACACTATGAATAAACCACACATATCAATAAACAGTCATTCCTTACCTTTGCGGCTATCTGATATGGTAACGAAGCACCATGAATGTATTTTCAATAAAAGTGTACTGTGAGCAGGGGGTCCCCTGAGCTGAACCGCATTGATTTTTGGATCAGGGACCCCCTGATTCCCGAGTTACAGGGCCCGGTATGTGTCATCGGGTGCCAGTGTCGCCGCCACCTTTATAGCGTCCCATACGTGACGTGACCGCTATAAAGATGATGGCGGCGACACTTGCACCGATGCCCCAAACCAGGGCTTTTAACTTGGGAAGCAGGGGGTCCCTGAAACACAAATCAATGCGGTTCTGCTCAGGAGACCCCCTGCTCCCACACAATATTATTAAAATACATTAATGCTGCTAAATTACCATAGCGGATATCCGCTAAGGCAATGAAGGGGTTAAGGCATAATAGCATGTTTATTGGGAACAATTGCCCCCAATAAACATTGCAATAAACAACATACACCCCCTGTGCCCCCAACAACCTCTATACCCACAGTACATATATTACATTTTTGGGATTCACAGCAATGACAATAGGCCGGCGGTGGCCCTCGGGTGTTCCCCGCAGGCCTGCAGTACCAATTCTGTGCCCCCCCCAAAAATTAAACAACACATACATACTTTTCAATAAATACACTCCCCCCCCCTAAAACATACAGTACAGTAATGTGCAAAATAACTATTATCCAGATATGGATAATAGATTATTTGCCCATTATGAAACACATAAAACATGCATAAATAAAAACATGAAATGTTAATCTTAAAATCACCAAATTGCATCTTACAATTAAACCAGCAGCTAGACAAATGTATATCTAATGTCACACAATTGCATTGAGTGTGTACATGATGCAATTAATGTGTGCATCATGTAACACTATGCAAAATCAATTTAAAAATGAAATACACTATGCCAGCCACAATACATACAATGCCAGCAACAAATTCAAATAGAAACAAAGCAAGTAAACATAAATACATTTACCATCAATCAATCAATTTCCTACATCAATTACAATACAATCCCAATCAATTATACAATTCACTATTCAATTCCTAAATACAAACCAATGAGAAAATAATTCTAATTCAAAGTAACCACCATCATACAACTGTAACTACCAGAAATAAGCCATTATTCAAAAGCAAGACCCTGAAATATACTCCTGCAAAGAGCAATAAAAATGACATTGAACTAAATACAAATTACATTACACACACAACAATGTAGAAATAAAGCAGCTAAATACATTTGAAATACATGAAAAAACATCAACATTAGCAAATCAATCAATTATTATCCCTGTATGTCTATCCATATATATAAAACATACTGGACACCTAACAAGCTCCTATTAAACCCCCAAAATAACTACAACATATATATAAGCATATGAGTGTCACAGAGGAGTGCTACTGAGCATGGCAATATATATTTAAAACCAGACACAACATAAAACACAGACAAAGCTCAGTTTTAGCACATCCAGTGAGACTCATACACGGTACAGTGCCTAAATATTTAGGCACTGTACCGTGTATGAGTCTCACTGGATGTGCTAAAACTGAGCTTTGTCTGTGTTTTATGTTGTGTCTGGTTTTAAATATCCATATATATAAACATAACATGCAGGGGCAATACAAGAGCATACAAACCAATGCATTTCCATGAAAAAAATCACATAGAATACACCCATTCAGTGTCCCTGAATGTATGTAAATCCATAGGGACATAGATAATTCAGGGGCATTAAATGGAAGAAAAAAAACATGAATAAGAAATAAAAAAAAACTGTAAAAGTTAAAATAATAAACTTTTCTTTGTTTACTTACCATTAGATGCCCACTTACCGAAATCCAGGTGAACCGGAAGCTCTCGAACCAATCCAAGGGTAACCATAAAATAATAAACACTTACAATCCACGTGTGTCTTCTGTCTTCTATTTGTAATCCATTTCATCAAAGGGGGGCTTAATCTGTAATCTGTATTCTTCTTTCTTCTGTCTTCTTCCGGGTCTTTTTCTCTTCTAGCGCCACGCCCTGGTTCTCTTCTGGTAGGGTGTCCGTCCTCGGCGTCTGGTTTCAAAATGAGACGACATAGGCTTTTATATGCCTATGACATCACATTTTCGTCAAATGGTTCCCATGGCCCTGATTGGGCCGTGAAAACCAAGTGATTTGGGGGGGAAAAAAATTGATGACGTCATTTAATGGCAATGACGCCAGCCAATCAGAATGGCTGAGCTTCAATTGCCTTTAAGATGACGTCATGAAAATAAAGATGGCCGGCGACACATGGTACGGTACCCAATCAGAGTGTGGGAATGAAATCCCAACTCTGATTGGCTGAAGCAAAGCCTCTGTCACATGGTGTACCAGAGCCAATCAGAGTTGGGATTTCGCCACTACTAGAATTGAGCGGGTTTCAAAACATGGCAAGTTGTGGCGCAAAGTGCCTTTTCGCCTCGCCGATGGCGGGAAAAAAAAACCGCCAACAAACTTGGCGTTTTTTTTGCTTTTCGCCAAATTTTCGGGGCTTTCTGAATCATGGTATGCATTTTTGGCGCAAAACGGGCAAAAAGTGACTTTGCGCCGCTTACTGCATGAGGCCCTATATATCGGTGTGCAGTGGAGCATATGACCTAACCGCATGGGGAAGCGGTATACTGGTATCAAAAACTCCTGCTTGCTGACCCTCCGTCTCAACACATCATGACCGGTGTCACTACACCCCGATGACCGTTTTACGCGTCAAGCGCGCTTCTTCACAGGGGGAGGATTCCTGTGTAGGTAAGTGAAACCTTAAATACCAGTAAGGTAAAGGAGAGTGGTCAGCTCGCAGCCAATCATGGCACGAGTGCTCGCGTGAGGGGATGGAGGGGGATTAGCTCCCATACCACTAGTAGAGAAAGGCTTACTGTGGGCCAGGTGCAAAAGTATACACTATGTTTTGTTTTAGGTGAGAAACTTGTTTATATGTGTCTTAAAAGTTATCACTCCCAGAGATCGTGTTTGTGTGTGCAGAATATTTCAATAAACAGTATGAAAATAAGAGCAAGCCTACCAAAAGTTGGGAATATTGGAATTGAATAGAAACCGCCCCCCACAAAAAAAATATTATACCCGAATAAATTACACATGCAAACTTTCATTATAAAGCAAAATGCAACATCATTGAGAAAAAAAAAGTGTAAAAGTGTAAAAAATTGTATTTTTGTTTATTCATTGCCCATTGACTGCTAATCGGATACGATCAATACAGTGATAGCCAATGCATTTTTTGGCAAATGCTTTTTTTCTATTGATTGTTTTATTTTATTTTATTTTTCTGTTTATTAATTGGCTTAAAACTAAGCACATAAAAGCCCAATGCCACTTCCAATATGACAAAAATACACAGTAAAATACTTACAGGCATACCCCATTTTACATGCACCTGCTTTACGTACACTCGCAAGTACGTACATTTATTTTTAGTTGCACCATACCCCTGTGTACGTATGCATGCTTCGCGAGTACGGACACCAGGGGACGGCATGCATGCGCACCTATCATCAATACTGCAACCTCCTTCATTGTGATCCCTAACTGAGCCGGAGTGCAGGTAAGGGGTAAGGGGGAATGGGGCCAGATGGCAGGGGGAACGGGGAGATCGGGCGCGCCATAAATCAGCAGCTATAGCAGTGATTCCGCCCGCACTGCAGCTCCTGGCTCTTCCCCCTCCGCTCTCCTCCTCCCTCCTCCCCCCTCCTCTCCCCTCCTCCTTCCTCCCCCTTCCTCCCCCCTGCTCCCCCCTGCTCCCCCCTCCTCCCCCCTCCTCCCTCCTCCCCCCTCCCTCCTCCTCCCTCCTCCCTCCTCCCTCCTCCCTCCTCCCTCCTCCCTCCTCCCTCCTCCCTCCTCCCTCCTCCCTCCTCCCTCCTCCCTCCTCCCTCCTCCCTCCTCCCTCCTCCCTCCTCCTCAGAGCTCGCTCTAGCCATCTGCTTCTGCTGCTGCTGTAGAACATGTGAGTTACAGGCTATGGGGGAGGAGGAGGAGGTGCTCTTCTACTGCATTCTGTGCGTGTGTGTGTGTGTCTGAGTCTGAGTGTGTCTGAGTGTGTGTGTGTGTGTGTCTGAGTGTGTGTTTCTGAGTGTGTGTTTGTGTGTGTATTTGTGTGTGTGTCTGAGTGTGTGTGTGTCTCTGAGTGTGTGTGTGTCTCTGAGTTTGTGTGTGTCTCTGAGTGTGTGTGTGTGTGCATGCCTGAGTGTGCGTGACTGAGTGTGTGCGTGACTGACTGAGCGTGCATGCGTGACTGACTGAGTATGCATTACTGACTGAGTGTGCGTGACTGACTGTGTGTGTGTGTGTGCGTGACTGACTGAGTGTGTGTGCGTGCGTGACTGAGTGAGAGTGCGTGAGAGTTTGTGTGACTGAGGGAGTGCGTGAGAGATTGTGTGACTGAGGGAGTGCGTGCATGACTGCGGTTGTGCGTGCGTGTAAGCCAAGCTGATCAAGGTCCTGAGTAAGGCCGTGCGTTTAGTGCCGGCGATGTCGCCCAAAAACAAACACATTGCCGCCGCCACGTGCACTTATAGTAAGCACGATAGCGGCATTGCGACGGAGCGGACTTTGGAAGCCGGGAATATTTGATTTTTCAACGGCTGTCACCTCACGTGACAGCCCCTGAACAAATCAAATGCCCGGGAGCCCGCGACGCCGCCGCAAAGCAAAATATAACTTTCGCTAGCGGGGATGGGTGACGTCGCCAGTCGCGGGCACTATACGCGCGGCCTAAGGAAGCACAGCATTGTAAAACACTGTACTGTACAGTGTTGTACTGTATTATTTTCTCCAAAGTCACAAATCAAAGTCCTAAAAATATATCAGTCAGTCAAATAAATGCACCTCACCTTCATGCTCTTTCAGTAAATGTACTGTACAGTAGAAGATATGCCCTCTCCTTCATCCTTCCTACATATTTTTAAAATAATTTTCCATTCATCCATGTTGTATCTGTCAGCACTTATAAGAAAAATCAGCTGACATTAAAGATTTTATTTCAATAAAGCCTGCTGTATTTATTTTGGTTACAAATGCATTATTTACATCAGTTATGCATGTATATGATGTTTGCAGTACAGTACATGCATTGTAAAGTGGAAAAAAGGTAGTGCTTCACTTTAAGTACATTTTCGCTTTACATACATGCTCCGGTCCCATTGCGTATATTAAAGCAGGATATGCCTGTATATATTCTCTTAAAAAAGGGTCATTTAGTTTAACCCTTTGGCCAAAGCGTTGTAAGCCTGTGAGCCACATCAAGTCACACCCTGCTCCCAGGTCATAACGTATTATTTGGCTTACATTGTTTATAACTTGGGTGGTTTGCTTTTATTTAGTTTTTCAATGGTTTAGCATTTTTATTTAATTATGTATTTTGTTCGCTACTGGTTTTAATTGATGTGTTGGCAAGTGGTTTAATTATTAATTGATTTTTTGGTTTCTTATTTAAATGATTTAATTGACTGATTGTCTAGTGCTTGGATTTATTTAATTGGTTGGCTAATGTTTTTATTTCTTGAATTGTGGTGCTTGTGTATATGTTTTATTATTTTGTATTTTGGGCATTCATGCATTTTTATTAGGGTGACCATTAGGTGCTATAGTTGCTTATCATGCTCATATTATATTGGTATGATTTACCACTATGCCTATCAATGGGTACTGGGTGGATATAGTGGGCCTGGGGTGGTTAGGCCTCCAGGGTGGGTTAACCCCTTAATAACGATAGCGGTTATTAACCGCTAAGGTGATTAAGGGTTAGGGGCCATTAGATTTTTTTATTTATTGTATTCTTTCTGGAAACGAAGGACATGGAAAAAACAGAGAGAGGTAGAACCCCAAGTAGAGCACTCTACCAATGTGTAGCCAAAATGTATCAGAACCTAGTAAGGTGGGTGAGTAATGAATTAATTAAAACCAGAAACTTTAATTGAGTCTTAACTCTAAATATAAAATAATATGGGGAACACTATAGGTCAAGTAATATACTAATGATAGCCAGTGTACAGTGAATTAATATTAAAAATGAGCAAAGCAGACCACAATAAACTCTGTACTGTAAACCCAGAGTCTGGGATATGGCTGCACGATAACACTAGTGGTGTAGAGTAGATCCAAAGGATGGTTATAGGTCAAAACAGGTAACGGTAAGTGTCTAGTTTGTACTATGTCATATGGCATAAATCAGCATGTCGATATCAACGCTGACTGTAGCAGTATACAGGTATAGCTGGTTACTTGTACAGGTTAGTGGTATTGTACCTATATCAGTAACACAGCACACAGAGTCAGTTATCTGTGTAAATAATGCCAAAAGTCGTGCCTGTTGGTGGTGGATCTCTATGTACAAAAGCCACTTGATGTTAGTATGGTGCGTGAGTATTGTACACACAAGTTAGTGGTATTGTACCTATATCGCTAGCACAGCCCACAGAGTCAGTTATCTGTGTAAACAATGCCAAAAGCCGTGCCTGTTCATGGTGGTTCTCTATATGTATAAGCCACTTGGTGTTAGTGCGGTGCGTGAGTGTTGTACACACACATACACATCATATCAGTGTCAGTATTAATCTAAAACAGTGCACAAGTAGTGCCTGTTAACATGGATTGTGGTAGATTCGCGAAATTCATACACTCACATACATGTCAGAGAATATATTGACTGAATCAGTATTAATCTAAAACAGTGCACAAGTAGTGCCTGTTAACATGGAGTGGAATCACGCAATGCTTTGCTCATAACACACCAGACATACCTCCTATGTGGGGGGCTGGGCGCCTTTGGCAGCATGCCAGGAGCTCTCTAGTATCAGCCTCGGTGCGTCTGGTGATAGCTAAAAGTTAAGTTGATACCATCGGTAGCACAGCCATGCAGCTGAAGCTACTGGGTGCAGGAGGCGCTCCGACCGCCAGCGCATATCCCGCCCCTTTGATGCGATGACGTCATAACCTGCCGACGTACGTGCCGTACGTTTCACTCGTACTGCTTTCTTAAGACTCAATTAAAGTTTCTGGTTTTAATTAATTCATTACTCACCCACCTTACTAGGTTCTGATACATTTTGGCTACACATTGGTAGAGTGCTCTCCTTGGGGTTCTACCTCTCTCTGTTTTTTCTATTTGACATTACCCCTGATAGTAGCACCTCCACATAGCCACATCCAGCAAGCAGTAGCGAGGGTATTCCTTCCCCCTCCACTTCCCCTTTTCCCCTCCTTGTGTTTAGATTAACAAAGGACATGGCCCTGCAATATGCTGACGAGTATGCCGTACTTGATGGCAGGGAAAAGTAGAAAAGTTTATTTACTTTATTTCTGCTGGTTGGCTAATATTATATTTAATAATGAGCAAATGAGCTATTATCCATATCTGGATAATAGTTTGCCCATTACTGTACTGTATGTGTTGGAGGGTGTATTTATTGCAATGTATAAACAGGATTGGTACCGCAGGCCAGTGGGGACCCACAGGGACTACCCAAGGACCCCCGGACACACAAAGGGACCACTGATGGCCTCTTGTATCAATCCTTTGTATAAAAAAAATATGGTTTTATGTGGGGGCACAGGTGCTGGGTTGTGTATTGGTCCTTAGTACATATTGTAATGTTAATTGGGGGCAGAAGGGGTGAATGAAGGGCCAAGAACCCGCTTCACTCACCCCTCTGCCCCCATTAAAGTTGCTGTTGTTCCTTAATCCCTTCATTGCCTTAGCGGCTATCTGCTATGGCAGCAGTGCACAAAGTGGGGGGCGCGAGATTTGCTGCAGGGTTGCAGGGTTTCCCAGCGCGCTTCTCGAATGCATTTAATTAATGCCGGTGGAGCTGCAGGGCCTCTGTAAACCTTACTTACCTTGATTCAGCCGCTCCTGGTTATGCATCGCCATGGCAACATGGCGTCAAATGACGCAGCAGGGTCATGTGATATCACGTTGCCATGATAACATGACATCATGATGCCAGGATGTCTGGATGTGGCACATTGCAGGTTCGGGAAGTACAAGTCTTAAATGGATTAAACCTGACCTGTCTCCTTTTGAAGTCGCCATGATCAAACATACCGGCAAAAGCTGGGACCACTGACCAATAACCTCTGGTACTTCCCAGAGGAGGGACTATGTGAAAAAAGCAATCATTCATAGCTAAAGTTTGTTGTATCTAATTATTTCACCCACATTGATTTGGTGAAAATTTGAAGAAATCATCTTTGGCAATGATGTAGCCATATATCTCTGCTAAAGTCGCCTTCTTATTAGTTCCAGCATTAATTGCAGAAAAATAAATATGCATAACTGCAGTCCGGCTTACTATATGGACTTGACATGATGTTCAGTGTATATCCATTGAGCAATTTAGCAGGCATAGCAATGTACTGTAGAATAATGGCCAAAACATACTATTTTGGGATTTTAATAATGAAATGCCTAAATTTGATAACGTCTTCAGCGACAAAGGTCAATTTACAATGGATCAGTGAAATGGACACTGGTTTTATCTGTTTTTTAAACACCTGAAGATCCACTACCTACTACCCACTGAATAGTCTATGCAAAGGGGTGTGATTGACAGACTTCACGGAAAATTAATGAGTGAATGCCGCATGGAATACAGCAGACATCCCTAAAACCTGGTCCGAGAAATGATCAGATAACGGCCACTGCATCTGTAGGCACAAATTAGAATATTCTCCACTGGTACAGCATGCTCCCCTATTTCAGTGAACAGAAGCTTGTTTAACAAGATAACCTGATTAACAGTATCAAAGCTTTTGCAAAATCTAAGAATATTGCACCAGTTAGTTGTGCTAGTTCATTCCGCATTAAATTTAATTACAAACTATTAGGAGGGTAATTCAAATGGAGTGGTTTGGGTGAAAGCCAGAAGGCTTTGTGGTCAGCTAGTCATGTTTTCCATGACTAGTTTACCATTTGGGCTACTAATGGCTTAATATTGACTGTAATATGTATATTGATTTCTGTGATTCAGAGACGATTATGTCTGTTAGAATCCATTTTTGATTTGTAAATAGGATTTGTAAATTGGATTTGTGTCATTCATTATCCATTGTACTGTATTTTTTACCGGATCCAATATTTTGAACACATTCCGATAAAAGTGAGATATTTTTGGCAGTGCAACGTTGATTTATTGTACTATAAAAATAATGTAGTTTTCTTTGCAATGAAACCACAATTTTAGTTTTCTGCACTTTCATGTATCCTGCCCTTAATTTGCTATTTCACAATTATTTTCGTTTTCGTTTCCTTTCTAGATCAAAGAACATGCCAAATGTAGCAATTAATCTTTTATTAGGTGCTTAGTGCTGTACTGTACATGCTGATGTAAGCAGACCGACTTGTGCCGGGACCATCCGCCTCAGAACAAAAAGTAAGTCTGGCTACATCTATACTTTAAAAAATGGTTCTCCAGACAAGTACATTGAAAGTAACTTGTTTCTTCTAGATTTAAACTGATCAGAGATAAATTATACTTTCATTATATCTGAGAAAACAAGATTTTCAGCCAAACAATTCCAGATGTCTATTCTAATATTTAGTGAGTGAAGACCTGTCATCTACTCTTATCCTTTCAGAAATGATATTGCCTTTTTTGCTAGAGAACCAATTGCAAGTTGTAGGTGGCATTTGCTAAGGTCTTAAATAGATACCTGCAAAGGGAAAAGCAATTTTGTCTTATACAGTACTTCACATAATAGTATGTCAAAATACAGTCTGAATCTTTAGCATTTTAATGCAATATCCATAAGTGAGAAACACATTCTGATGGAAACCAAATACCTTGCTGGAACAATGAAGCAAAGTAAAATATTGATGGCCAAATAAAAATAAAAGCTTTAGATATTAGTTTTGCACCCTGGCATTATTTGTTTTCCACCTTACACTTACACTATTAACATATTAAAAACTATGATATTGTGTTTAAATATATCCTTTTACACATGTAACATTCCTCTAGTGTTTACTTGAAATGGCATTTTGCATAGTTTTACATTTAAGTTGCTCTCAACTGCTGAAATGATCTGTCTGCAGGAATAGAATAATTTCAGTGTATAGAGTTTTTATTTTATGTCAACATATTGAAAAAAAGTAATTTCCTTTTGCTTAGCTTGACATTTATAGAAAAGTTATTTGGCTGTCTCATGAATCTAGAAAGATAAGATCAAAGTAAATTGTTGAAATTGTTTGTGATTGCCACTTATAGTGTAACATATCAGATAAAATGTTTGTAGAAATAAACATCTAAATACTCTCATATGTCATGCAATGCCTCAACATGTTGTTTATTTTGCCATGCCATTTAAATTGCATTAAAGGTCATTAATGCCAACAAGACAATTATGGAAAACTTGTCTAGATGCAACATCTGCAGACACTACTCATATAAAGTATGGTTCAGATTATATCTACATACAGAATATGTACAGCTGTGGCAAAGATTTTTTTCTCCCGCTGGCACATGGTGGGCTATTCTGCTTTATTACATCCATTGAAACCAATGGAAACTATTTTATATTCTAGATTATAATGCAATATGTTGTGTTATCGGTAGGAGCAATTAAGTCTGATACACTACAGTTTATCTAATTGCTGTAACATATGTAGAGGTTTGACTTAAATATTGTAATAACAACTGAGGTGATGATCACTCCAACAAACTTAGTTGTTGCACAATGTTGTTCATAAATCAATTACAGACCATAAGGACTGAATTTAGAAGTGTATTTTTTTGCATTTATTAAGAGCATGTTTAAATATGGAAAATATATTTGAAATTTGATATACTTTTTGTATATATCATTTTGCATGGATGTGCTAATATTATTGATATCTTTTGGAATCCATTTTATTTTGAACATATTCTCCTTTGTTGTTCCATTTTGAATATATGTAGTAATGCATTTTACTACTTTACCTTAGCCTCTTCAAAATGTTTTTCTTTTCCAAAAAAAAGTATATAAAAAATAAATATATATATGGGAAAAAGAGAAGAGAGAGTGCACACCCCATAGCGTAAAATTGTACATTTATTGGAAAGGAGGGGGGGAGGGAGAAGGGGGGTGAAAATTCACTCACAAAGGTAAGTAAAAACAGGCAATTTGTGATATAAATCACCGCCAATCTGGTCAGTCAGCATTCAGGATCCGCAGTCCAACTCTCACTTGAAACTGCAGGAAGATGGTAGCAGGTGCAGAGCTCCAGAGGCTCCTTTCGACAAATAAATCCTGTCTTTTGGAGTTCAAGCAGTGTCTCCTATAGCAGCTGGCCGCAATGTTGATCCGAGCTCGATGCGGCCCATCATGCGCATGCGTGGTGACGTAATACCGCTCCCTGACGCGTTTCGTCACTAACGCCTGTAGTCATCAGTACTGAGGTGGGTAAGGGTATAACACGCACCCTCAGCAGTGAGGGCATGCCCGGAGTGTGGTAATAGCGTTGCCGGGCCTGGTGAGTACGGGTTAACGTAATACTTGCTGAGTCCGGGGTGCCAGAGGTCGGAGAGTAATGTCCAAGTGCCAGAGTTCAGGGGTTGGAGAGAGCAGCGTAGTGATGTCCGAAAGCCAGGGTTCAAGGGCAGGAGAAGGCAGCGTAGTCAAGTCCAAAGCAGGGTTCAAGTTCAAGCCAAAGGAATCCAGAAAGGGGCAGGGACAGGAAGCAAGGCTGAAACAAACAAGGGAGCTAGGCATAGACACTGCACACACAGGAGCTACAGGAAAGCTATGCAGAGCAAGGACTGAGAGGACAGAGAGGGGTTATATGGGAAGGAGGACCAATAGGGATGCAGGGAGGAGCAGAGGTTAGAGTGGGTACTTGCAAGGATAGGTCACTGAGAGCAGGGGAGGAAACAGGGAGGTAATCAAGAGTTATAGACTGCAACCGACGGGGGGTGGAGCCAGAGCATGGGGGTGGAAAGTAGCTAGAGCGGGTGCGCGCGCCCTCTTTAACCCTGCTATGCGCGTGCACCGCACATGCACCAGAGTGTGGGGGAAGACCAGCGGAGGAGGTGCACGGGAGAGGAGACAAAGGTTAAGGAGGAACGGAGGAACCAGGTAGGGAACGGACAGGGATGACAGAGGCACGCCGAGGAGCGCGTGACCCACGATATGGAACCCGCGATTGTGAACGCGCGCGCTTGGTGATGGGAGCGCGCGCGTGTGCAGAGTGTGAGCCTGGGCGTGCGGACCATGCCGTGCAGGAACGGCTGAGGGAGGAAGGTAGAGATTGGGGATGTAGGGTAGCGGAGGAATTAGGCACTGTGGAACCTGAGGTGATGGGGACACGCTGGGAACTGCGAGTCCCCCGATCCGTTACAGTCATGTAACGGCGACTTTCTCAAAGGGTTGCTGATTGGTTGCAACCCGTTCCTGCCTTGTAATTGGTTGAAAATCGTGATTGAATGTCCTATCAAATCTTGAAACAGGCATATTGTAAACTATAGCTGACAATAAATTCTGGGACATACAGTAAACAAAAGAGAGCTAGAAAATAAAACTAGACAACTATACTGCACACAAATCGAATAACATGACAAAGATTGCTAAAACATTATTAAATTGACTAACTGATAAAAAAAAGAAACAAAATGATAAAAAATGGAATGTAAACCATCATAGTACAGTAAATTGATCACAGTATGAGGCAATGTGTATGCCACAAATTACCTAAATGATGGTGATAATACTAAATAATGAAAAATGTCTAAATGACATTATTAATAGGCATATACATTGCTCTAAATACTTGTGATGAATTGTTTAGGTCTAATAAAATGAATGTAAAAATGGGAATAATTTAAAATGAAAAAAAGAGGAAAAAATTATATATAAAAATAAAAATAAATTTAAAAATGTGAGAATGAACAGAGGAAATAGAGGTTTGAGAGATTGAATAGCAAAAATTGGGACCCTAAATAGGGAAATATACTGTCTCAATGCTGAATACATGTATAAACAAAATAGACCTGACACCATAGGTGGTTTATGTAAATGCAATTGGAAAAATAATATCTAATTGAATAGATGGCTAAGCAAGATGATATGCCAAATTAGGAGAAATATGAGAGAGAAGGAAAGAGAGCAAAAGAACAACATATCTATCCTATTGGATGGAACCAATATGGGTGATTAACAAACCAAAAGATAGTACCAGCACTCTCTGTCTCATAGCTATAGATATAAGTGAATACCAGAGTAGGGAATATGAATAATTTAATGACACTAATAATAAACTGAAAATATAGCAACAATAGCCAATACGCCAATGCAAGAATTAATATCACCATAGAGCAAATCAAAAAATAAAAGGGGGTGGAGGGGAAAGAAGGAGAAGCGGAAAAAACTTGAAACAAAAGGAAAAAAATCACAAAAATGGAAAAAGGAAAGCAAACTTGGGGGGCGACGTTTTGAGGGGTGACCTCTTCATCTGGCCCATTCCCCCTGGTCTCAAAGGGTCCCAGAGGTACTTCCTTAAGCCTTCCCTCCCCACTGTCAAATAATCCCTTACTCAGCTAATGATATAAATATAAATTCTTAAGAGGGCAAATTACCTAAGCAGATATCAGATATCAAACAATAGATGTGAATACATGAATATTGTAAAAGACACAGAACATATGCAGATATCAAATGTCAATCAGTGAACAAGTATAAGCAAACCCTCTATCAACAGCTCCTGTGTCCTATGTTCACATTTATTGTTTGATATCTGATATCTGCTTAGGTGATTTGCCCTCTTTAGATGAAGAGGTCACCCCTCGAAAACGTCGCCCCCCTAGTTTGCTTTCCTTTTTCCATTTTTGTGATTTTTTCCTTTTGTTTCATGTTTTTTCCCCTTCTCCTTCTTTCCCCTCCACCCCCTTTTATTTTTTGATTTGCTCTATGGTGATTTTAATTCTTGCATTGGTGTATTGGCTATTGTTGCTATATTTTCAGTTAATTATTAGTGTCATTAAATTATTCATATACCCTACACTGGTATTCGCTTATATCTATAGCTGTGAGACAGAGAGTGCTGGTACTATCTTTTGGTTTGTTAGTACTTTTGAAGGGAATTAGGGTCCCTTCCTGTTCCGTGCACCCTGCAACCTTGCTGAGTCATTGTGTCAGAGTGCTGTCTATCACCCCCCCTTTCTACCAATATGGGTGATTGTTGAATTGTGTTGATGAATTACGTATATAAATGCACAATTAAGTGTGCAATACTATATATAATATGTAAGAGATCAATATAGAAAAGCCTAGGAATACTTGGGATCACTCATGCAAACTCTAAGAATCCGCATGGTGAGCCCAATACTGTAATCCAGATATGAATCTGGACAACAATACAGAGCAAGGAGAGCCCGCAAAGGAAAGAGGAGACCAGACTGAAGTACTCACATCTAAACATTCATTCAGTCCACCAGGGGCAAGTGTGCCCAACCGGTGGAGCCAAAAGGTCTCTTGACGGCAAAGAATTTTGAATCGTTCCCCTCCCAGAGCACAAGGAGAAACATGTTCTAGCCCCATAATAGTCATAGACTTGGGGTCCTGACTGTGTACTGTTTTGAAATGACGGGGAATTCTGTGAGTGTTGATCCCCTTTATAACATTTCTCCTGTGCTCTGGGAAGCGAACATGGAGTGGACGCGTAGTGCGACCACAGCCACACTGAATCACATAGATTACAAAGGAACTAAAACAATTAATGTAACTCTTAATATGATAGATAATGTCCTTACTATGTGAGCTAAACTGAGATTGGGTAACCAGATGTTAGCAGGTAATACGGCGACACCGTCCACACTTGTGGCTGCCCTTGGGGCCCACAATCATGGACGGTGTGGCTGAACCTGTTGATTTGAGCTTGGTAGGAGCTAGAATACTCTTAATGCTCCTAGCTTTCCTATATATAATGGATGCTCTCTCTGGAAGAACAGATTTAAGATGGGGGGTCGCACTTGAGGATGCTCCAATGATTATTAAGAATTTTATTTATACATTTATCGGACTGGTTATAGGTGGTGATAAATCTCACAGAAGAGGAATCAATAATTCCAGTCTCCCTTGGAGCATCATAACTCGAGCGCGAAACCCTTTAAATCTTGGAATTTGTGAGCATAACTGTTCTATCCATGGCTTTGACTTTGCTGAAAGAATCAAAAACTAGTTTGTTGTCATAGCCCTTATCTATAAATTTTTGGCTAAGTGTGTCTGACTGAATGAGAAAATCATTCTCTCTTGTGCAGTTTCTTTTCAATCGATGAAACTGACCCAGAGGAATGTTACTGAGCCACTGCTGATGATGATTTCTAGACGCATGAGCATAATTGTTCACTGAAATTGATTTGAAATGAGTAGTGGTTATGATATTTGATTCTGAATCTGTAGTGAGTACTAGGTCTAGGAAGACCATAGATACAGCATCAATATTAAATGTAAATTTTAATCCCAAAGGGTTATTGTCAAAGGAACTCAAAATATTGGATTAATCAGCCTCCTCTCCGTCCCAAATAATAATAATGTCATCTATGAAACGGCCATAGTACACAAGGCCCGCCCCAAGATCCCCATTTTGCCACACAAATCTCTCCTCCTAAAATCCCATGAAGAGATTTGCATAGCAAGGGGCGAACCTCGTGCCCATGGCCGTTCCACAGATCTGTATATAATAAACATCCTCAAACAAAAAATAATTATGAGTTAAGATAAACTTAACATTGTCCAGAATTAAATTTTTGTGTCTGTCGGGAATGGACAAGTCCCTATCAAGCCAGTATCTTATTGCTTCAATCCCCCTGGCATGATCTATACAGGTGTAGAGAGATGCCACATCGCATGTAGCCCAAAGATAAGTGTATTTCCACTTCACATCTGAGATGGAGTCAATGACGTGGAGCGTATCCTGAATATGTGACCTGAGCTGAGCTACAAAAGGTTGAAGATAGTAATCTACATATTGGGATAGGCTCGACATCATGGACCCCACCCCGGCTATAATAGGTCTGCCAGGGGGATTGGACAAGGACTTGTGTACCTTTGGAAGATGATGTAGTATGGGAGTGCTTGGATGTAAATTAAATAGAAATTTGAATTCCAATTTGGATATGATACCATTTATTTGGGCTTTGGTGAGAAGTTCCTTTAACAAGTTCTGATAACTGATGACCGGATCAGACTCCAAAATGGAGTAGGAGGCCGAGTCATCCAGGAGTCTGCGTGCCTCATTGAGATACGCAGATGTGTCCTGGATGACTATGCCTCCTCCTTTATCAGCTATACAGTAACTATTATTAAAATATATTATTTTAATATACATAGTAATTTTTAAGGGATAGAAATATTTTAGTTAATAATCTTTATATAAAACTCATTAATGCTTCTATTCTAATTCCAATACAATATTTATCTAATGTTGTTATAGATACATTGATTACATTGAAGTGGAAATTATATATCTTTTTTTTATACATGTACAGTTTATATCATTGCAATGTTCTAATCAGCATAATCTCCTATTTGAAGCTTGTTCTTCTGAAAGACTTGTCCTGCCAATTGCAAAAGGGCTGGAGGCCTTTGTGACTGGATACACACACAGCACCGCACACTGCTGACTTCCCGGGAAGCATTGGAACCACGCCCTGGCACTGTTGATCTCGATCTGTTGGAACTTACAGGCCCTGGAAACTAATGAAACGATACACATGCAGTGTTTCCACTACTTCGTCTCAGTTTATTTAGTATAAGGTAAAGATATTTATACAGATCAAAGAAAACATTGGTTAGAGGCGTAACTTAGGTTAGAGGCGTGATTTAGGGGCAAGACATGTTAGTGAGGTGATATTGGGGCATAAATCTCCCAGGACAGGCACTGTAACTTTCTCACTGGCTACGTTATCTACAACCTTGGTTTCCATGGCAGCTATGTGGGGTGATTCGTCTTCCCAGAGAACTTTCCTCCTACTACAGATTAAACAGTAAAAGCTGACTACATGAGCAAATGTATTTTAGCTAGCAATAGCAGACAAAATGGATGGTTTAACACAAATGCAGCTTCTGGCCTCTCTACTGTCCCTAACAGCTTCTTTTTTGTATTAACTGATTGCTCCTATTAATAACTGTGCATGCTTTCATATAATATATAAGCGATCTTTATTAACCTGGATAAAATACCATGTAGCCAGGTGTTAAGCAATCTTTTAAAGGGGAGTCCACGCTATTCCTGATTAAACAGATTAAGCTCTGCGAAACATGTAGAGCCCAGCATGTAGAGATTGTGTGAATTGTGTCCAGCAAGAAATTCTGGAGCGGCTTCTTGTAGTAATGTCATCAGGTTCAACAGAGGCAGTGTATGACAGCCTGAAGGGGCAAAACACTGTTGATAGGGATTCGCCCCATTAAGAATACACCGACTGAAACAACGTCACTTGTTGTTGTGCGTGGAAGGAATAATGGATGAGAATTACCGCCCCACGCCTGCAATAAATGAGGAAAAGATTGGCATCATCAGAATGGCAAAACGGAGAGGGAAGGAGGCAGGACAACGCGATGAATGGAACACGATGATGTCACACGCATCGCGGGATCCAGACGGCTGAAGACACTTCCTGATGATGTCAGGATATCGCGGGATTTGGAGAGGGAAGCAATTGAAAGAATGAGGACAGAGGTTTTACCCTAAAACATCACTGTGAAGCGATGGGGAGAAGCTGAAGGATAACGATTACATAAATCAGGGACAATTAAGGACACCTGTTGGTGGGGTCTATATACAGTATGGGACTTTTTAAATATTTTATATATTATTATGCCACTTGCTTTTGCGAGAGGCCCTTGAGGCCGAAACGTCAAATATTGGCTATCATTAAATCACTAGCAGAAATACGTAGTGCCTAGGTTCTTCCTTTCACACGAGTAACTCCAAAAGAACATACTGAATACAGTATAGTAGGAAATTAAAACAGAAAATAGTGCAACACCTCTAAATGCCGATCAGATCAGTGATTAGGTGATACATACACTCAAAGTATAGATGGAATTAAGGCTCTTCCCAATATTGATGATCCCCATAAGGCTCTTAAACAGAAGAGATGGAACAGAAAGATAGTATAAAGAATTTTTCAGACTTTATTTTGTGCACTCACAAACAGTACAATTAAAAAAAAATATTTGAAAGTATCTTCAATGTGTGGGAAGCACATAATTCCAGCCAACTACATAACAAACGAGAATATATATATAACATATATAATATAGTGGAATAATGCTGCATAATTGCTGTGAAAATCACTCTTTTTGCACTCACATGGCCCCCAAGGGTAATAGTCACTTCAATATAGACTATTGCATTGACTGGTGGTGTTGTTCTATGGGGACTTCATTCCAGATGTAGGGTGAGTGTATATCTCAGAAAAAAAAGAGAATATAAGGATCTAAAAACTTTCTCTATCTCTATCTCTTCAATATTTAAACATAAAAATGCATACTCACAATGTAAGTAATAATTAAAAGCATAGCAGAGTTGGTGATCAAATGATCTGAATGTGTCTTTTGACTCAGAATGAACTCTCACCGCTAAGGCTGCAGCCACGCTACTGCTACATGCACTTGGCACTTAGCGCTTGGAGCGCTCACGTTAATGATAGCAAATCAGCATGGCCACTCTGATGCTGCTCGTGCACGCAAACTTAGCAAAGCTAGGCATTTGGGGAGACAGAGAAAATTGATTTTCAAGCACGCTGAAGGGTCACATGACAGCCACACACATACACAGACATAGCCCCGATCCAGTCAATGAGACGCCCCCGGTCATGCCCCCCTCTCCCGACTCACGCTTGCAAAATTCAGCAGGACAGCCAAGCGCTCATGCTTGGATAGTTGCTTACGTCACCGCTCTCAAGCATGTGCGTGCTCAGCGGCAGCATGGCCACCACCTAAGTCTGCAGCATTCACAGTCACTTGCTGTCGGTCACGTTCCATCCGATATGAGCACTCTGGTTTCACAGTCCTCTGTCTCATGTGTCCTCTGGCATGGAATCGATGCATTTCGCTACTCGCTTAGTAAAGTGTCATAATATGGATCTCACATGAGTCTCTTTACATACTTTTCCATCTAAATTAGCCAATTGAGTTTCAGTATCAGGAATGACCACAATAATATGATCCCACAAATATCTAACAAGGTCCTAAATGAGGATACAGTATATGCAATAAATTCAAAATATACAAAAATACAACCACTCTAAACAAAATACCTTTAAATTATCACGACATAAACATGCATAAGAAAATATAGAAAATATATTGAAAAACTATCTCTATTAAAACACAAGACAGGGGTGCCCAATGCTACATCCAATTGACAAAACATATAAAGTAATAAGTATAAAGTGTAAATACTTCAATAATAATAATATTGACTTGGTTATATAGTTAAACCCTTTGGCCAAAGCGTCATAAGCCTGCATACCACATCAAGGTAAACCAAAATGAATGCAGGTCCTAACACTAAACTGTGAACCCTTCATTTTACCTCTGTATGAGGGGAAACAACTACAGTGAGTCCTGTCCATTCAGCAAAACACCCCTTACCAGCCCTATTTATTTTTTATGGACCACACACCACCTCATCATAATTAAAAAACGAATAAAGTTGTTACGAAAAAAAAAAGAATCAAAATATTAAATAACATATACTGTACATATAAAAAAAATCTATATTAGAATAGCACCAAGAAATGTGTAACAGAAAACCCCCCAAAAAGGGTAGTTACCAGATACCAATATATCAGCCTAAGTGCAGAAAGGTCAGCCAAAAGGATGTCCTATAAGGGAAGGAGTCCATCTGAATAGAAGCCTGTGATTCTACCCTTTTCTAGGGGCTTTCACACAGGCATTCCATTTAAAGGGAAGTACCACAGTGGCTTAAAACCACTGGGAAGGGGCATGAAGACGATGTTACCTCCAAAATATTGCCCCCTGTATAATTTATCCTTTTATTTGTTATCCATCAACCCCACTATTTTGTATTCCTCCCCTCTCCACATTTTTGGGGTTTTAGATTCCTCCACCATCCTATCTTTTTTGTCCTTTTTCCCCTTGTCTTTGGCTTGCCTACTCCACTGTGACTAATCCACTTTTTGACTTACCAGTTCCACTTTTTGCACTTTTTGATGCCTAATCCTACAACATACAGATGCAGCGGCCATTATTCGAACAGTTCATGTGTTGGTATACATTGGAATACCCGTCATGGCGCGTGATTTCTTCCAACCCTACCGCATTAAGACGCGAGTGCAGAAAATTGCATTTTAGTGTTCTGGTTTTTAAATACCTGAAATTGACACAGTAGCACAGTAACACAGTACTGCACACATTACAATTCATTCACTTCTGCCACAGTTATGCGAAGAACTGCACCCAAAGAAAAAGAAGCCATGAAATTCAAACAAAGCAACCGCTATAAACACGCGTACCTGGTGAGATTTGGCCACGTGAATGCCGCATGTAATATAGCAGAGCACACGAAAACGGCTCTGTGAAATGTTTGAAAAACCTCCGCTGCATCAGTACACATTGACCCTAGTTAAGTATTGCATGTAAGCAGCTTGCATTGATTTCGCAATTTTCTTGTCTTTTGCTAAGCTTTATCCTGTCTTTGAGCCCACTAAATTGAATATTTGGATTCACTTCGTACGGTGTCTTTTATATCTGATCCCAGTAAAAATATTCTATTGATTAACTTACTCTTCTTATTTCTCTTATTAAGTTTGCGGGTTCCCCTGTTTATATTTTATATTTTGTCTATATTATATATATATATATATATATATATATATATATATACAGTGTTTGACAAACCTATACATTTGCACGCCCCGGGCGAGTGGATTTAACATCGTGGCGAGCTCCTATTGGCCCAAGCAGCACATGTTTGGTACTAGGTGACGAGTAGATTTTTTTGTTCGGCGAGTAGATTTTTTGGTGATTTGTCGACCACTGTATATATATATATATATATATATATATATATATATATATATATACAGTATATATATATATATACTGTATACACACACACACACTACTAACTCTCACATTTCCACACCCACCCACACCATTTATATCCACTCCCACTCCACACACACCTTTTGTAAAGCACTGTATATACTGTGGCGTCTCCATTCATTTTTATTCACACTGATACACATACACACTCTTTCATCACTTGCTTTCAGGAACCTTTTGACACCTCCAGCCATAAAACACATCCACACCGGGGGAAGAACCAGCACAGATAACATTCCAATAGACACTGTTTATAGTATAGCTTTTGCTTGCTTCATTCATTGTAACATCGCCGGAAGAAGAGATCAGTGTATCTCGAAAGCTCGCACAAATAAAAGCATTTCGTTAGCCACAGAACGGTATCATCTATTTATTTTTTGATTATTGAAGCTCGGCTAACACGGTACTGATACCTCTACATGGATATATATATATATATATATAATATTAGATCATAATATAGATTTATCTATTATTACACACACACACACTTTTTCACACAAACTTATATATTAATTTTGTTTTTCACGTAATTTTTACTCATATATAGTAGTAAGATTTACAGGGTACTAGTCCCAATCAATAGTTCCTAACTACAAACATTTTTACTATTTGCAATTTTATGCTAATCTTGTACTAGTCATCTGTGCTGGGTATCACCTTGCTGAATTATATTGGGGCCACAGCGGTTTTGTGCGTGGTTGAGGAAGGGCGCTGTCTTTTATTTCTTTTATACATATATATATATATATATATATATATATATATATATATATATATATATATATATATATATATATATATATATATATTAAACACACAAACCCAGCAAGCTCAAACGCCCACACCCTCCTAATCTTGACTATATGAAATGCCACATAGAGTGCAACTGGGCTGTGGCACATGAATATAGGAAAACACAGGGGGTGCCCAGTGCTACATCCAAATGACAAAACATACATGGTAATAATTACAAGAAATGATGCTTCAGTACTAATAACAATGCTAATAATAAAATATGGTTTTTTAGTTAGAAATTTTGGCCAAAACATCATAAGCTTGCACACCAAACGTCAAGGTAAACCATAATAAGTGCAAGTCCTACACTACACTGCATTTGTTCCCAATACCTCTGTATGAGGGGGAAGAACCATAATATATTCATTACCTGCAGCAAGATGAGACAATCCACCATTAAAAAGGGGGAGTGGACGTGAGCTCTGGGGGAGGTGCCACAACCTCCATACAACTGATACCAGTCAGAAATTAATTAAACCCACAAACCCTGCAAGCTCAAACGCCCACACCCTCCTAATCTTGACTATATGAAATGCCACATAGAGTGCAACTGGGCTGTGGCACATGAATATAGGAAAACACAGGGGGTGCCCAGTGCTACATCCAAATGACAAAACATACATGGTAATAATTACAAGAAATGATGCTTCAGTACTAATAACAATGCTAATGCTAATAATAAAATATGTTTTTTTGTGTTCCCAATACCTCTGTATGAGGGGGAAGAACCATAATAGATTCATTACCTGCAGCAAGATGAGACAATCCACCATTAAAAAGGGGGAGTGGACGTGAGCTCTGGGGGAGGTGCCACAACCTCCATACAACTGATACCAGTCAGAAATTAATTAAACACACAAACCCAGCAAGCTCAAACGCCCACACCCTCCTAATCTTGACTATATGAAATGCCACATAGAGTGCAACTGGGCTGTGGCACATGAATATAGGAAAACACAGGGGGTGCCCAGTGCTACATCCAGATGACAAAACATACATGGTAATAATTACAAGAAATGATGCTTCAGTACTAATAACAATGCTAATGCTAATAATAAAATATGGTTTTTTAGTTAGAAATTTTGGCCAAAACATCATATTATGGTTCTTCCCCTTCATACAGAGGTATTGGGAACAAATGCAGTGTAGTGTAGGACTTGCACTTATTATGGTTTACCTTGACGTTTGGTGTGCAAGCTTATGATGTTTTGGCCAAAATTTCTAACTAAAAAAACATATTTTATTATTAGCATTAGCATTGTTATTAGTACTGAAGCATCATTTCTTGTAATTATTACCATGTATGTTTTGTCATTTGGATGTAGCACTGGGCACCCCCTGTGTTTTCATATATATATATATATATATGTGTATGTGTATGTATATATACAGTGTTCGACAAACCTATACATTTGCTCGCCCCGGGCGATGGATTTAACCCCCGGGCGAGTAAATATTGGCCCAAGCAGCACACGTTTGGTACTAGGTGGCGAGTAGATTTTTTTGTGTGGCGAGTAGATTTTTTGGTGATTTGTCAACCACTGTGTATACAGTATATATATATATATATATATATATATACATACACACACACACACACACACACACACACACACACACACACACACACACACACACACACACACACACACACACATATATATATATATATATATATATATATATATATATATATATATATATGTATTCCTCTGGGTTCCCTGCACCTTATCATTACTTTGCTAACCTTCGTGGGTGTGTGCTGATTCTCACCACTATATTAGTATTGTGTATGTTTTCGCTTGCATGTTTCTGATATATATATATATCTTATATCTATATATATAAAACTCAAACGATGTTTGTCTGTGGGTTTGTGCGTCCTCTGATTGGCTGGCGCACACCCACAGCTCTCGCTCTCATTGGCCTGTGGGGTGGGATTACATCATGGACACGCCTACGCATTGTGTGATAGTAACACTGCCCTCACACCACGTGTGCCTCGGACACAGTGTCTGCACTCACACCACGTGCGCCTCGGACACAGTGCCTGCCCTCATGCCGGTAGTGGACACGCGCCTCACACACGCCGGGAGCCTGAGCACATCGGAGCAGGAGAGGATACCACTGAGTGATCACACCCTAGCGGGACCGCCACCGGAACTGCCCAGCACTGCAGTCAGTGCATCTGCCTGACCCCACCAGAGACCCGTCGGGAGCAGGAGACACCTGAGACACACACAATGAGAGCCCTGCCTGCTCACACCATAGCGGGAGCGCCACCGGAAACCGGACTGGGACCGGACCAACTCTTCACACATCGGGACACCAGGTGAGCGCTCTCAAGCACGAGCACTACACTACATCCCCATACCAAGTCCACGAAAGCCACCCTCACATTAACTCACACCTAACACACAACACCGCACCCTCGCTCTCTGTCCTCCAATTACACACTCTCACCTTTTCACTGCTCACATTTGATCCAAGGACTCGCACATACTGTACATTTTGATGTGGTCTCTGCCACATTCCATTATTCTTTCATGCACCTGGACATATGCATACAACTCTCCAACTACTATGTTAATGAAATGTGTATGGCCTATCTAATAACCCAATACATGCTTTGGAATGTGCTGATCAAACGCACATGTCATTATGTCTTTAATTCTCCTTTACTTAACTCTTTCTGCTATTTACACATCAAAATAAGGCAATGTTCATTCAGGGTCTGCACATGTACCTACGCTAACTCTCTCTGTGCCACGCCCGCACCCATTCACTGTACACTGTCACATATTACACTTCTAATACACCTAGAACGCTGGACAAATCCATACAACTCTATAACTACTACTGTAGGTACATTACGAATTATTAAAAATGCTAATGTGATCTGTAATACATTGAACCTTTACTCATGCACTATGTCATATCATCAAATACACTACACAATAAATGCTGTGGACTGTGACGATTACAAGCTGCTGCCATTATGTTGTCTGCACTGTGAGGATTACAGCCTAATGCAATTATGTATTGTCTTCTGATTACATGCACTGTTTCTGCAATGTACACATCTGGATAATGCTATGTTACTTCACTGTGTACACATCTTCCTACACTCACTATGTTCTGTGCCATGCTTGCAGTACTCACGAATCCACACAACATGCTGCGGGGGTCACCTTCGAAAGCGTACCACCCCTCAGCGCCACCGTGCCACACACTTCCTTGCACAGCAGAAAATTTCTTTTTTGCAAAATCACCAGTGCCAACACTATCGTACCAACAAATCTATCTTATGCATATGCACTCACGCTTGCTCCCTATCACGACTCAATGTGTCAATGGAATTTTTATTACAATAAATATACAAAATATATATCTTTATCTTTTCACACACCAACCTACAGGTTCATACCATTACGAACTCACCTACCCCCCACAGTCTCATACTATCACCGCATCACCTTTCACCTACACATTCATATACACCTACACACACAACAACGCCTATCAGATGCCACAAGTACCCCTGGAATATATGCTACTACTGCTTACTCATTCACTTTGTTTGATTTTTAATACGCTTTGCTATTCATTGTGCTCATTATACATCTACTTTATTTTAATTTTAATCTGGTGGATAAAACATGGCTCCAAAAAATCACAGAAATATTCAACAACTTCATCACACACAAAAACAAACAAAATTAATGAAAAGCAGTGACACAACAGAACCCCCTCAGACACCACTTCAAAAAGACACCGAAACACTCGGTACCTCAAGTGCGCCATACACCACAGACATGCATGTGACCCCATTTGAAAATCACCGAGAAAGAGCCAGAACATCACGGGCGGCAGAGACCACCCAGCAGCATGACACACGACTTGAACAATAGAGACAGAGAGCCACTACATCAAGGGCGGCAGAGACAACAGAGCAGCATGACAACCGACTTGAAAAGAAGAGAGAAGCTAGAACATCAAGGGTGGCAGAGAACACACACCAGCATCACACCCGACTTCAAAAAGACAAGGAAGTCTTCACATCACGGACAGCAGAGACTCCACAACAACATGAGACATGACTTGAGAAACACAGACAAAGAGCCAGAACATCAAGGGCGGCAGAGACGCCAGAGCAGCATTCGACACGACTTGAAAAACACCGGCAACAACACACTACATTAAGGATGGCACAACCTTACAATTTGCTGGTAGCGGCTTTTCACTATGATTCTCACATGGAATATGATCAACATCCAAATGTTATTTTTGGATACATGAACACACTATGTCATTACTGTCAAGCCAAGAAATTTAAAACTGAATCTCAAGGAATGTGCTGTAGGAGTGGCAAAGTTAAACTACCGCCTCTGGAATCACCTACAAATTACTTCTTTTATACATGTCAGGGACGACTTCTGAATCAAAATATTTCCTACAGAACATAAGAAAATACAACTCATGTTTTCAGATGACATCATTTGGTGCTACATCTATAGTTCAACAAATAGGCTTTGTAACTACTTTCAGTGCAAGGCCAGTTGTACTACAGGGCCGGATCTCTGCTCCCATTACCTGATGAAACTCCTACATTTTTACAAAATTACTTTATTGGGGATGAGCAACAAAAAGCGAATCAACGATGCCATTATATCCCCGGCATAAGACGTGATATTGTAGTACGCTTACAACGGATGTTACATCAACACCATCTAATTAACACCTTCAAAACATCACTAGAATGCATGCCGACTGATGAATACAAGGTGGTTATCCGAGCTGACAAAAGACCAGTGGGTGAACATGAACGTCGCTTTAATGCTCCTCAAATCAACGAAGTGGCCCTTGTTATAGTAGGAGGCAAATTTGATAAACGTAACATCATTATTCAGAGGCGCGGCGATTCGCTGCAACTCTTTTTGGAAACACATTGATCGTATGATGCATTTCAGTACCCGCTCATATTTTGGAACCGTGACGATGGGTATCACTTCAACATCATGCAAGTCTACCCAGCTTCACATGCACCGACGAATAAAAGAGTTTCAGCTATGGACTTCTACACCTACAGAATCATGATAAGAGATGGATCACAGAACCACACTTTAAATTGTCGCCAACTTTTTCATCAGTTTATTGTTGACATGTATGCAAAAATTGAGACTGAGTGTCTTCTCTTCATACGTTTAAATAAAAAAAAACTTTGCGTGGATCAATACATACATCTGAGGGATGCAGTAGTCAACGATGGTAACGTTGAAAACATTGGCAAAATGCTGATTCTACCTGCTACGTTCACCGGAAATCGTAGACACATGCACAAATATGCTCAAGATGCCATGTCATATGTTCGAGCATATGGAGGTCCAGACTTCTTTATTACCTTTACATGTAATCCAGCGTGGCCCCATATTAAAGAAGAACTTTCATTTGGACGGCACCTACAGTAGCGATCGACATGACTTAATAGCCAGAGTCTTCAGACAAAAGCTAACTAAATTAATGGACATCAACATCATGACTAAGAGTTATGTTTTTGGAAAAACACGATGCTGGATGTACTCTATTGAGTGGCAGAAACGAGGACTTCCACATGCTCATATACTAATATGGCTGAAAGAAAATATTAATCCAATACAAATCGATCATGTTATATCTGCCCAGTTGCCAAATCCAGACAAAGACCTAATCCTTTTTGCAATAGTGACCATAAATTTGATTCATGGACCATGTGGAAACCTTAACCTTAATGCACCATGTATGAAGTATGAGGATTCGGGAGTCACGGCGGTCGCAGTGTGACCCCCCCCCTCAACTCTTATTGCTCCCGCTGCCATGGGACATCCCCCTTGCCGGTCCCACCCAGCTCCAGTGGTTGGGGGGTTTCCCCGTCGTCTCCGAAGGGTGGCCGCTGCTCCGCGGGCAGTTAGCACTCAGGTGGCTACCATTGCTCCCCTCATTATGGAGCGCGTGCCGGACAAAGTTAATTTATTCACTGCCCTTGCAGCTCATGCACGGGCTGCAATTCTACTCCAAAGCTGCTCACCTGTGTACACTTCAAGGCAGCTTACCCAGGACGGCTCCATGCACTCCTCAAGTCCTGCCCCCGCTTCCTATTGGTCAGCCACACTATATAGTACCTGTCTTGCCACTTTCACATTGCTCGACATACTGTAGTATCCACTAGAGGATGTCTACTCTGGTTCCCTCTTCTCTTTGCTACCCAGGTTACGACACGGCTTGGCTGACTAAACTCTCTGGCTCTCGACCCCGGCTTCTTCCTGACTACGCTGCTTCTCATGCCCCCCTCGCATCTTGACCTTCCGGATCTCACCACTCCCTGAACTTGGCAACGACAATGACTACATCTCTTCTTTACCCAGTATCAGCAAGTATTACCATAGCTATTGTTCAAGGCGTGTGTCACCAGGGCCGAAGATTCCGGCACCTAAGCCGTATGCAAGGGACCCGCATGCCTTTCGTAGATTTCTCAATCAATGCGAGATCCAGTTTGAGATGGCCCCGCAGCAGTATTCCACTGGTCGTAAGAAAGTGGCGTACGTTTACAGCCTGCCCGATTTGGGAACTACGACCAAAAAATAACTAGAGATTATGCTGCATTTAGATGAGACTTTCGACAGGTCTTCGATACCCCCGCACGCCAAGAAACTGCCTCTGAATCTTTGCTACAGCTTTCACAGGGACGTCAAACCGTGGCCCAGTACGCCTTGGAGTTTAGGACCCTAGCAGCCGAGACGCTATGGGACCAGGAGGCCTTAGGCACAGTCTTCTGGTGAGGTTTAATGGATTCCATGAAGGATGAACTCGCCTCTCAACCCAGGCCAGGACTTCTGGAGGAACTCATCTCCCAGGCCATTCGGGTGGATCAACGTCTTCAGGTACGCCACACTGAGCGCCAACACCCCCGATTTGTGCCTTTCTGTGCCCCCTTTCCCAGGTTTTCTTCAACCACGAGACCTGCTGTCTCCCTGTTGCCCACTCTGGAGGCTCCAGAGCCGATGCAACTTGGAGTCCAGCGCACCCGGGCACCGATACAACAATTCCACAGAGCCGGTGGGTTATGCTATTACTGCGGATCCTCTGAGCATCTGATCTGTGAATGTCCACTATGTCCGGGAAACGACAAAGCCCAGTGAGTATGAAGGGACTCTCCCTGGGTGCTAATTCTCCTTGTTCCCTTCCCAAATAGAACTTCCTAAGAAGTTGACCATTCCCATCTCCCTCTCTGGTCCTACCTTCCGCACCTCCACAACGGCATTTATCGATTCTGGCGCAGGAGGAAACTTCGTGGACCAGAATTTCTCAAAACTGAACCAGATTCCACTCATTAGGAAGAAGTCTCCCATTGCCTTGGTAGGGATCGACGGCTGTCTGCTCAATCCGGCATACATCTCCATGGAGACC
The DNA here is from genome assembly GCF_040206685.1 of Ascaphus truei. Taxonomy (NCBI): domain Eukaryota; kingdom Metazoa; phylum Chordata; class Amphibia; order Anura; family Ascaphidae; genus Ascaphus; species Ascaphus truei. Next base: position 252,600,373 of record NC_134487.1, on the reverse strand, counting down.
AGCCCTCTCACCCTTTCTTCTCTTTCCCACAAGGAGACCCTGGCTTTGGATGTAATCCATGCTCCTGGAACACATGTCATTCTTGGCTTGCCTTGGTTGCAGAAGCACCATCGGCGCATCAATTGGACATCTCAAGGTCCCATTGACTGGAGGACAAGGTCAGAGGAGTGCTTCCGTCCCAACTGCTGGCTAATACGTCCAGTCCCAAGGGAGAATTCCCCACCCCGTACGCAGAGTTTTTGGATGTCTTCAGCAAAACTCAGTCCGAGGTATTACCCCCTCACAGATTTTATGATTATCCTATAGACTTGGTCCCTGGATACACCTTGCCTAAATCCAAATCCTACCCTCTCTCTCTGCCTGAGACGGAAGCCATGGACGAATATATCGCGAGAACTTGAAGCGGGGCTTTATACGGCATTTCAACTCGCCCGAGGGGGCCGGATTTTTTTTCGTTACGAAGAAGGACGGTACTCTCAGACCATGTATAGACTACCAGGGCCTGAACCGCATTACGGTGAAGAACTATTACCCTCTCCCATTCATCAGAGAACTCTTCGACAGACTTCAGGGCACTAGGCTATTTCCCAAACTAGACCTTCGCGGGGCATATAATCTTATTCGCATCAAGGACGGTGACGAATGGAAGACCGCCTTTAACACCCGTAGTGGCCACTACGAGTACATCGTGATGCCCTTCGGCTTGTGCAATGCCCCGGCGGTCATTCAGGACTTTATCAATGAAATTTTTCGGGATGTTCTTCACCTTTTTGTAATTGTCAATCTGGATGACATTTTTATCTTTTCTAAAAATCTACAGGTCCATTTCACCCATACGAAGTTCGTGCTCTCCCGCCTCCGGGAGAATCGTTGTTTGCCAAGATGGAGAAGTTTCTTTTTCACCAGGCTTCCACCTCATTTCTTGCTTAAATTATTTCCGACAGGGGATTGGCCACGGACCCAGAGAAGCTTAAAGCCATAATGGATTGGCCACAACCCGATTCCCTCAAATCCATTCAGCGGTTTCTGGGGTTTTCCAATTATTACCGGAAATTTATTCGCAATTTTTCCACGATCATCGCTACGATCACTGCATTGACCCAAAAAGGAGCCGACCCCTCTGTTTGGTCACCTCAGGCACATTCGGCATTTGAAACATTAAAACAAGCATTTGTCTCAGCTCCCATCCTCCGACACCGAACACCAATCTTCTATTTACCCTGGAAGTAGACGCTTCGGACTGCGGGGTGGGCACTGTCCTTTCCCAGAGATTTTCTTCCCAGGATAAACTTCATCCCTGTGGATTTTTCTCTAAGACATTTTCTCCAGCTGAGAGGAATTATGACGTGGGCAATAGGGAACTTTTAGCTGTCAAATTGGCCCTTTAGGAATGGAGACATCTTCTGGAGGGGTCAAGAGAGCCGTTCACAATTCTCACTGACCATAAGAATCTCCTGTACATCGAGCGTGCCCGCCGCCTAGGGTCTCGCCAAGCTCACTGGTCATTATTTTTTCTAGGTTTTAATTTGTTTTGTCCTACGTCCCCGGGACCAAGAACGTCAAGGCGGATGCTCTCTCTAGACATTGTTCTTCTGAAGAGAAACCGGAGAAAACTACTGAGACCATCCTTCCCAAGCAAAAGATCCTCGCAGTCGCTGCATTCAAGAATCTGGAAAGGATACTCAAGTCTCAAAAATACCTTCCTAGAGATCTCGAGGTACCCAAGGATACACTATACGTAGAACCCAAGTTCTTTCCTGAGATCCTGGATTGGGGGCACGCTTCTCGTTAGGCAGGACATCCGGGATTCAAGAAGACACTGGACCTCATCCGTCGCACCTTCTGGTTGCCCAATATGGCCAAGACCATCCTTGAATATACTCGTGCCAGCCCGGCATGTGAGCGGAATGAAATACCTCGACAGAGTCCCCATACCTCGACAGAGTCCCCATGGTCTTCTTATGCCTTTACTGATCCCAGAACGTCCCTGGTCCCACATATCCATGGACTTTATTGTTGAATTGCCTAGATCGAATGGCATGAACACCATACTAGTAGTGGTGGATCGGTTCTCCAAAATGGCACATTTCGTTCCTCTCAAGGGATTACCCTCCTCACCTGCCCTAGCCGATGTTTTCTCCAGAGAAATGTTCCGGATCCATGGCATTCCCACATCCATCGTATCGGATAGAGGGTCTCAATTTGTTTCCCCTAAATTGGCACCTAGGTTTCTGGGTCCGTTTGTCATCATGGAGCAGGTAAACCCGGTGGCCTTTCGCCTTCAATTACCTCAAAGCATGAGAATTCCTAATGTTTTTCACACATCACTTCTCAAGCCGTTCATCTCCAGTTCCCTCTTTCTGGACCACACTCTTAGACTAGATCCAGTGATCATACAGGGCAACGAAGAGTACGAGGTCCAAGCTATACTGGATTCCCGCCTCTCGAGAGGTAAGGTTCAATTCTTGGTCCATTGGAAGGGTTTTGGACCCGAAGAAAGGTCATGGGTACCTCTAAAAGACATTCATGCACCAGGGCTTCTCAAACACTTCCGGAAAAAGTTTCCATCCAAACCGTGGAAGGATCGTCCTGAGGCTGACCCTGAAGGGGGGGTACTGTGAGGATTCGGGGGTCACGGCGGTCGCAGCGTGACCGCCCCTCACCTCTTATTGATCCCGCTGCCAATGGACATCCCCCTCGCCGGTCCCACCCGGCCCCCGTGGTTGGGAGGCTATTGATATTGGACACACTGTTGTACAACATATAACAGGGGATATAACACCACCTCATTGTTCCCATACTTGCGAGAAGCATTGCCTGAAGAAGTAGCCTTGCGCTATGAAATGCGTTGGATTGTTATTACACGACTGATCCCCCAGTGTCTAAGGGTATTCTCAGCCAATTAATCACCCCTCGAGGGATAGCGGGCTCCTATTACCTCCACGAGTAGCGCTGAAACAGCTGACGGCCGTCAATGCTTGGCAGCTTGCAGCAAATCGTGGGAAGCAACCGGACTGCTAGTGAGAATGTGGCCATCTAACTTCAGAGAGAAGCTCCTTGATGACGACTTGTGAGCAGTTATCTAACTACAGCTGATCCATCTCGAAGTGCCAACCGCATACCATCAGAGGGTGTCACCAGTGAGACTGTTCCTGCTGTCCTCTGCGTGCGGTGTCTGGTAACACATGTCATAGTACATGAAGTGCCTGTTTTTATTCAATATTATGTACGCAGATATATTACCTAATTACTATAAATATTTGTACTGAATTTACTTCACTATATGCACTTTTTGCGCTGTTTTTTCTTCTCTATTACTTCTAACTGATACCTGATGCCTTGATGAATTGCTAATCCAGATCCAGATTACTTCATTGCCCTTTCGCTAAGTAAGTGTATATCCTGTGTGTTATTTGTACCATATTGTGTGTTCACCTTCCCTGAAGGAATAAACTTTCTTTATCCTTCCCTGAAGGAATAAACTTTCTTTATCATATCACGGTCACATTCAATTCAACACAGTTATTTTGGTGTATATTATAACCATGCACAAGCTATCGTGACAGGCTTATAATAACATGGTGGCCGCGGCGGGATTGAATTGAATCTGTATTACAGTTTACTGCGGGACTCTGTAATACAGTAGGAACTCGGGTAAAGTGCGAGTTCCTAAGGCTATTGATATTGGACACACTGTTGTACAACATAAAACAGGGGATATAACACCACCTCATTGTTCCCCTACTTTTGAGAAGCATTGCCTTAGGAGCGCAAGTGCCGGGCATCCGTCTTACTGGACCCGGGCACAGAGGCCAGAGAAATGTACCAATGATAGGCTGGAACCTGCAGCCGGTGGAGCTGAAATGGAAAAGGCGATCAGGGTGCACGAAACCGAGCCAGCTGAGCGGGCCAGGCACATTGCCACCGCTGTAACCATCAAATCGCCTGGAGAGCAGGGAATGGACCCAGCTCCGGGACGGCAGAGATTTGGGGAGGGAGCGGGTGAACTCCGAGACCACTGGAGTCTTGCATCAGGAGGGGTATTGGCCATTGCTTCCACCAGTCCATTTTCCCCAGAAGTGCTGGCACTGATGACTGCATGGGGAGAAAGGATGGAGCGGAATGAGCTCCTGACGCTGGCGATGAACCGACACGCTTACCCCCTCCATGAGCACGAAGCTCGAACGACCCCACACTGGACTCCGGAGCCTCCTGCGGGAGGCAGTCCACCGAAGGCAGGGAAGTTCTGGCAAGAGCGACTATGTTATCGCTGCAACAAAGCGGGCCACATCAAAACCCAATGCCCCGACCGTGCATGGTCGGGTGAAGGAGACCCTCAGGGCCAACGCTCACAAGCTGCGAAGAAGGTAACCCGTTTAACTGCATCCTCCGATGGCTCCCACCCAGCCGGGCGACAACCCTCCATGGGTCATCTCCCGGAGAATCTGGCTGGGTTGCATCAGTGATAGCGGCAGAGAGTGGCGGCCATTCATCCGAGCCCGGCGGGAAGCAGCAGAGGGGCAGCCGGAGTAGCAATCTCCTGACCATCATCAGTGGTGCCCGGCAAGCAGTGAGCTTGATACTGCTGCGACTCACTTTATTCGAGCAAATACCCAGTATGTACCTGGCAGATACCTGGAATGCGCCGCTCCTCACCTCTGACAAGCCCCATTGCGTTTGCCTTCCCAGCTATGGTTCATGCCTGGCTGACGGGCGGCTGATCTGTGAAATGATAATGATTAGGATTTAATAGGCTGCAATGCTTCGCGTGTCTACCAGATGGCATAAATTCATGAATTGTAATGCAGTATATATATATATATATATACTGTGCAGTATTGCAGCCAGCGGGAATAAAATGCTTCAATCCCTGCCTGGAAAATAACGCAATGCACTCGGGCAGAAAACAGTCACAAACCTCAATACACCCGAGTATATCCGAATTCGTGGGACTAGCCGAGCTCGAATAAAGTGTGTCGCCAGTGTACATCCAGCAGCTATTGTACCTCTTGCCGACCTGATATGGTCCGGCCTGTGGACGTGCTCCCAGGACACGGGATGCAGATGGTGGGGGCGAAGGGGGTGGAGGAGAAGCCGCAATTCCGGCAAGATGCCGGAGCCCTTTTGATTTGGGGGAAGGGTCAGTGTGTGTGGGAGGGGGGTGTTTTACCTGGTTTGGAGGAGGCAACACTCCTCAGCAACGACCAGAGCCCCACGATCTATGCCAGCGACCCTGTGCCGAAGCTGGGTGGTGTTGCGGCAGTCACCCGCGGCAGCTCGCCCGCTACGATGGCGGCGGTGGAAGAGCCGCGATTCCGGCAAAGTGTTGGAGCCCTTTCTGAGTGGGGGGAGGGACGTGGTGTGCGGGAGGCGGGGGTAGTTCCTGGTTTGGAGGGAGCAGAATTCCTCCACGGTGACCTGGGACTCGTGTCCTGCACCGATTTCCCTGTGACGAAACCGGGAGCTGTTGCGGCAGTTGCCCGGAGCTCACCGGCCAAAGCAGCAGGTATGGCAGCTAGAGTTCCCCATTACACTAGCGGAGCCTCAGGGGGTCTCTCAGATCATCAACCCCCTGTTGCAGCCTTGCTATGGACTGGATATATCAGGGGACGTGGCCAGTTTAGCCCACCCCAGGGAACCTGCCAGCCAAGAGCTAAGGTGGTTGCATCTAAACAGATGCCCTTGAGCTCATCCACGGTAAGGGGGAGACAAGTTCAGGGAGGTAGGTGCACTCAGGTTGCCCCTGTACATAGGTTAGGATGGCCTAGGGGGAAGCGGAGTGAAGGTGGGTTGCAGGGAGATAGCAAGCCGGAGTCAGCAGCAGTAGCTGAGGTGCTGAGCCTAGGGGAGGCTAGGCAGGAAGGTACTGGGGAGCATGGGGAGATAGGAGGTCAGTGGGGTGAAAGGCAGCCAATATAAGCTAGGGCTGGGCTAGGAAAGCAAGAGGTCCCCTTCATGACAGATTCCCCAGTGCTCACAGAGGTAGGGCTGTGGGTAGAAAGGCAACCAGGAGCAGTAGCCAGGGCTAGAGGGGTACAGCAGAGGGTTCTGTCCCCAGTTCAGCCAAGGGTAGCTACAGAGGGAAAGGGCAGCATAGTGAAGGGGGGAGGAGAGATGCTGGCCCTAACAGCAGAGGTGGTAGCAGGTGCTTATCTCCTGGCCTTCAGTTCCAAGAGGGTAGGAGCAAAGCATCTGGGCACCAGGAATCCCAGTACAGGTTACTGGGGGATTGCCTTGTCCCAGGGGCAAGGGAGAGGGCGGTAGTCAGCATCCCAGGTGGTTTTTGAAATACAGAAGTGATGCCACTCAGGGTGGGGACTGCCCAAGAGACAGAGAGGTGAGGCATAGGTATGCCGGAGCAGCTACCGGTGGGCACAGGGCCAGGGCAGGTAGGGTCCCTACAGGATAGTGACATAGCCCTTTTCCAGACAGATTTTACGAGGAAGCGACGGTCTGTGCTTGTTAGCTGGTCTCCAATGGTACAGAGACATTCCAGGCTCTGGGCAACATGCAACATTGTCTGCACATGTGCCCCTTCACTGTGGTCTTGGTTCACCAGGCACTGGGTGGGGGGCAGAGGGTGGCAAAGGAGAATGCCTGGTGGCCACGTTGGAGCCCTGCGCTGCAGGACTTTGACTTCACAATCCAATGTGACCAGGGCAGTGTACTGGACAATGCCGGAGGACAATTTTGCCTGGACAACCCCTCAGGACTTATGTACATCAAGGATGCCTGTAGTGTCCCAGTGCCAGGGTGGGCAGCTGGGTCACGAGGCACCCATTGAGCAGGAGAGGTGTGACGGCAGTGGGGTGCCAAGCGAGTAATAAAAGGGTCACCCACATTAGGCACCCTCTTCAACCATCTGGGAAGTGAGGGGTTAACCAGAAATGTACATGTAATACACATGGTCCCCTGCTTCACAACCACAATGTATGTCCCTTTGGTAATCATGTTCCCACAGTTAGACTGATTACATGTACAGGGCAAAATGTGTTCTCTTTGCTGGTTGTATGTATTGTTCCAATTATCAGTTTTTGTACCACTACAGTGTATGCACCAACCACATACACTGGGATCAGGTCGGGAGGGAAAGAGTTAATTGTATTTACAGGATTGTGGCCCTTTGTTCCCCTTCCCGCCTTTTCAGTCTCTATTTGCAGCCTGTCCATAGGTCACCATTGGAGCTCCATGCAACCCTATGGAGATTTCACAGATTTGGGCCAGATAACTGAGAAGACCAGCAGGTGGCGAGCGAGAGGATGAGCGGAGCATCTCCATTGAAAGTGAATAACGTAATGTTTTTCAATGGGGATTCCTCGAAGCCCGCTCTCCAAGAACGAGTTGGATCCCTGCCAAACCGCAGCATCCGAAAATGGCTACTGTTTCATTGAAAAGAGCTTGATCTCTCAATTGCCGTGGGAACTAGGTTACGGCCATGTTCGCCACCAATTAATGTGTGTAACTTTTGTTCTAGGGCAACTAGCAATAAAATTATTTTTGCCCCTAGCTCATAGGAACCCCCTTAATCGACCCCAAGCGGGTCCGACAGTCAATGGCGGCGAGAAAGGGTCGCGCCGGCCATGAGGATCCCACCATTGACCGCAATGGCAGAGAAAAGCCACGTGGCTTTAAAATACTAAGGGGCCTATGCAATAAGCTCTGTTAAGTCGTTTTAAGAGCGCAAAGTGCCCTTTGAACGTGATGTTCCGCCGAACAGGATTCACTAAGCCACGCAAACAGGCACTTTGCGCTCTTAAAGTGACTTTTTCCTAAAACAGGGGGGGACATTATATTCTTGCAGGAGACCCACTTCACATCTCAGGACCCCCCAAATTTATTCAAAAAAATGTTCCCAATAAGCTTTTTTGCTTCATTCAGTAGTAAGAAAAGGGGTGTAGCTATCCTGATCAGACAAGGCACCCCATTCAATCATATCAAAACAACAGCGGACCCAGAGGGTAGATTCCTAGTGGTGTATGGCTCCTTAGCGGGCTCGACAATTGCCCTGATCAATGTATACGCCCCAAACGAAAACCAAAATGAATTCCTGCAGACAGTTCTCGAGGGCGTTGACCCGGGATATCTATCCTCGATGATAGTGGGAGGAGACCTACAGTAAACATGGTATTGAATCCCGCCGAGGATAGATCAACCACGATGGGTCCCCCCCGTACAACCCAATCCCAGATCAAGGGGAAAAGGTTTAGGGGTATTCTAAACGAATTTTCATTGGTGGACACATGGAGATCCCAACATCAGGGCCAGAGAGACTATACTTTTTACTCAGCTCCTCACCAGACTTACTCTCGAATAGACTATTTCCTGACCACAAAAAACGTACTGGCGGCAACTATGGAATCAGACATTGGCTCAATCACCTGGTCGGATCACGCCCCAATCACCTTGACATTATCACTCCCCTTTGAAAAAACGATAAACTACTCCTGGAGACTTAACGATTCGCTATTAAACCACCCAGAGATAGAAAGGGAAATAAGAACCTCACTTAAGGACTATTTCTTTTTCAACACAGGTACAGTCTCCTCCCCAGCAATCCTATGGGAAGCCCATAAGGCAAACATCAGAGGAAAAATCAACTCCATCGCCTCCCATAGGAAAAAAGCCAGCCTAACACAAATCAAGGAATTAACCGATAGTATTAAAACAATAGAACAAGCCCATAAGGCCGACCCTACTAAGAAATTATATAAAATGCTGACAACAGCTAGATCAAAACTTAGGAAGATTCAGCTGGAGGATGTGGAAAAAGCCCTTAAATGGACAAACCAATTATATTATGACAAGGGGAACAAGGCAGATAGACTCTTAGCAAGTGAACTAAGAGGGGTGCAAAAGCGATCCCAAATAACGGCTATCAAAAGCAAGTCTGGTGAAATACAATATAGTGATAATAAAATTGCAGAGGAATTCACTAAATACTTCACGGAGTTATATAACCTTAGATCTAAGAATGACCGCTCCACGCCAATAACTATAGACAATATAACACAATATTTGAATAAATGTCAACTCCCCACCTTAACGGAGGAGGAAAACACAGTCCTCAATGCTGAGATAACAAAAGAGGAACTGGAAATAGCGGTCAAATCACTAAAGATTACCAAGTCTCCCGGCCCTGACGGTTTCACCAATGTCTACTATAAAAGATTCCTACCCACACTATCCAAACATCTTCTAGCAACATTTAACCATTTCATGGAGGGGAACCAGATTCCCGCATCAATGTCTCTAGCTAATCTGGCCATTATTCATAAGGAAGGCAGAGACCCGATGCAGTGTGGAAGCTACCGTTCAATCTCCCTACTCAATAGTGATCTCAAACTATACAGTAAAATCTTGGCAAACAGATTAAATCCCATCTTACCGAGACTAATAAACATAGATCAAGTCGGATTCGTCATGGGCAGACAAGCCTCAGATAACACTCGGAAGATAATCGACATAATTGAGCATGTCCACCTCTCAGGGACCAAAGCACTCTTGTTAAGTCTAGATGCAGAGAAGGCGTTCGATAGAATAAACTGGCAATTCCTGGACCAAACTATGCGTAAATTCGGATTCAAAGACGCATACTTAGAGGGGGTCCGTAGATTATACCATAACCCATCAGCAACGGTAAAATTACCAGGCGGCAATAACCAGAGGTTCGAGATCACAAATGGTACTCGACAGGGGTGCCCCTTGTCTCCTCTCCTCTTTGCATTAACCATAGAACCATTGGCATCAGCAATACGACTCAATAGTGACATCCAAGGCATAGAAATTGGACAAAGGCAGCACAAGATATCCCTATTTGCAGATGATGTCATATTAACCCTCTCCAAACCCCAAATTTCCCTACCCAACCTTCATAAAGAACTCCATGATTTTGGACAAATTTCGGGTTATAAGATAAACCAAGACAAATCGGAGGCCCTGATTCTAAGCCTGCCAGAGCCAGAGGTGAAACTCCTCTAATTAAACTTTAACTACCGTTGGAGCTCCTCCTGTATCAAATACTTGGGAGTTAAGATATCGAGGACCTATCAAACTCTATATCAACATAACTATCCGGCCCTGTTCAAAAAAATCAAACAAGACCTAGACAAGTGGGGAGAATATCAAATATCATGGATCGGGAGGATGGTCTCGGTTAAAATGAACATACTCCCTAGGTTACTATATTATTTCCAGACACTCCCGGTCCCCATCCCTGGCTCAGAATTAAAGAATATTCAAAAATCAATTTTCCATTTTATTTGGCAAGGTAAAAAACCTAGAGTCGCCAAAACGGTTGTTCTGGCCCCAAGGGGGAGAGGAGGAATAGGAGTTCCAGACGTGTCAAGATACTACCTGGCCGCACAACTACGACAGGCAGTGGTCTGGAACACTAACCCAAAACAATACTGTTGGCTAGGTATAGAAACATATTATGCCGGGATGCCTTCACTACCAGCTTGCCTTTGGTCCATGAGTAAGGAGGACATGCCAAGTAGCAAATTCCAATTAGGCCCGATGAGACACACTTGGGAAATTTGGACGAAATGCAGATATAAATTTAAGCTCACATCACCTCACTCCCAACTTACACCAATTCACAAAACCCCAAAATTCTCACCTGGCTGTGAGCCCAGACAACTTGACCAATTTGAAACCAAAAACATTAGAGCAATTGTCGACTTCTTGAGCTTTGGGCAGTTCCTGAGTTTTCTAAATCTACGAACCAAATATGAACTAAGAGACCTAAACGTCTTCAAATATCTACAAATTCGGCACTTTACTCAAACATTATCCCCAACGTTGGAATTTCCCCCTCTCACTGGCTTTGAAAGGCTCTGCAGGGAGCCTGACCATCAGAAAGGTCTCATAACACAAATATGTGCAGAGCTAGAGAGAGCCTCAGAAGCTCCAACACATGACTATATGCTGCATTGGGCAGCAGAATTGGGCATTGTTATAGACCGAGAGGATTGGGAAAGTATTTGGGAAACAGCCTCAGGAACTTCCATATGCACCACAATAAAAGAGAACATTTATAAAATCCTGTTCCGCTGGTATCTTACCCCAGCCAAAATGAGCCAAATCTACCCACTGGCCTCCGACCTATGCTGGAGAGGCTGCGGTCATCGGGGGGACATGGCCCACATCTGGTGGTCATGTCCAGAAATTCAAAAATACTGGGAAATAATACATAATCTTATAAAAGAGGTCACAGACCTCACAATCCCAATTGAACCGCTGACCTACCTATTGGCCAGGCCCTTAGAGACACTGGACCGACCAACAGGCAAATTAATCTCCTTGATCCTCACGGCGGCGAGATGTGCGGTGGCGGCCGCCTGGAAGAAAGTGTCCCCCCCCTCCAGACAGACGGTAATAAACAGGATTAATGAAGTCAAAGACATGGAGAGACTGTCTGCATTTGTGAAAAGGTCCACCACCGCCTTCAACAAAACTTGGGATCCGTGGTATACACGTATGACCCAGGCCAATAGAACTACCTTCTGAGGATAGACTCGGAGGTCCTAACAGGAGACGACAACTGCTTGAACAAACCAGGACAAGGGGGTGACACACCCACCTCCCCCCCCCCCCTCCACTCTTCTCCTTCCCTTCTACCTTCTTTCTGTTTCAACTCCGCGCCATCCCGATTGACCCCGGAGGAACAGGGGGACGCGGAGTCTCTCTTTCTCCTAAAAATGTTGAAAACTGTATTAGGCCATATATGATCTGTTTTTAGCAAATTTGTTAACAATTACTACTGCCTAATAAAAAAATTTGGAAAAAAAAAAAAAAAAAGTGACTTTTTCCTGGAAATTTTTCAAAGTCCAACTTTGCTCGTATGATAACCTGTTTGCGTTCAATTCTGCCCTGCTCCAGGATTCACTAAGCTACGCTAAGTTATCGTACGCGAAAGTAGCGTTCAAATTAGATCACCAGGTCAAGGCAGGTCATAAAAAAGCTGGAATTAGAAAAATTTCTTTGTTTACATTTTTGCATGCGCAAAACGCATACAACAGGCCGACGGGTGTCCCCGGCTGACCCCGCGGGGGTTCCCGAGGGAGGCCGGGGGTCACGCGGGTGTCCCCGGCTGACCCCATGGGGGTCTGGGGGTCCCCGGCTCACCAAGAGGGGGTCCCCGCGGGAGTTAGGGGGACCCAGTGGCCATCCTGGGGTACCCGCGGGCCTGCGGTACCAATGTTGTGCCTCCAAAAATAATAAACAATATTTATAACTAAATACACCCCCCCTAACACATACAATACAGTATTGGGCAAAATTACTATTATCCACATATGGATAATAATGCATTTGCCCAATATAAATACATATAAATTACAATAAATACAGTAAATACATATTACACTTACATTTTCCAGGCACCCACGATGAAGGCCGTCTTCATCCACATCTTCATCCTGCCCATGTCCCTCTGGTGCTGCAAAACATACACGAGAATAAAAATAGCCCCTAACCCCTTAATCACCTTAGCGGCCATTAACCGCTACAGTCATTAAGGGGTTAACCCATCTTCACCCACCACTTGGGAGGCCTAAATACCCTCCCCCACTACCCATCCCATGACGCCTAAACCCCCTCACCCACTAACCCAGGCGGGAGGCCTACCTACATACCCTTGTGGCCAATATCCCCTTCCCCCAGCCCCAGCACCCACAAGAAAAACAATACACAGCCCCACAATAAACATAATTATATTTATTCTATTCATAACCCACCCCCTGTGCCCCCCCATTAATACATGATTTTTTTTTTTACATACAGGGTTAATACCCCAGGCCCTTGGGAGTCCCCGGTGGCCCTGACAGGTGTCCATACACCTCACAATAGCCCAGCGCCATGTTTCAAACAGGGTCTGGAGGCATACGGGTGGTCCCCGCCAGGTGCCGTGGTCCACCAGGTGGTATCCGCTGGTCACCATGGGCCACAATGGGGTCTCCATGGGTAGGCCCGTTGCTGTCTGGGGGGCCCCGAGTCAGACCCACAGGTGTCTGAGGGGCCTCGGGTGGTTCCCACAGGGGTCTGTGGGCCTACGGGTGGTCCCTACGGGTCTGCGGTGCCCCCAACAGACGTGGGGCCACCGGTTCTTCCCTGCAGGTATCCCCCATGGACACCTCCAGCCTGGTACCCGTGGAAAGCCTGAGGAGACCTCAGGTGGTCTCCAGAGGTCTCCCGCAGACCAAAAGGAACCAACCCTGTATGTGAAAAAAATAAACCTGACCTATACATTAAATACATCAATCCCCCCCCCCACCAACACATACAGTACAATAATGTGCAAAATAACTATTATCTGAAGCAAAGTCTCTGTCACATGGTCTACCAGAGCCAATCAGAGTTGGATTTCGTTCCCACGCTCTGATTGGCTACCGTACCATGTGTCGTCGGCCACCATTCTTTTGTTGATGTCATCTTAAAGGCAATTGAAGCTCAGCCATTCTGATTGGCTAGCGTCATTGCCTTTAAATGCGCCATCCAAAAAAAAATTCCCCCCCAAATCATATGGTTTTCACAGCCCAATCATGGCCGTGGGAACCATTTGACGAAAATGTGACGTCATAGGCCTATAAAAGCCTATGTCGTCTCATTGTGAAGCCAGAAGCCGAGGAGGGAAGACCTCCCCTCCTAAGAAGAGAAGAAGGGTGTGGCGTAAGAAGACGAAGAAGACCCCAAAGAAGAAAAGAAAACACCAACACTGACGAAAAAGATTACAAATAGAAGAAAAAAGACACAGACGTGGATTGTAATGTTTTTTTATTTTATGGTTTCCTTTGGATTTGGTCCGAGAGCTTCCGGTTCCCCTGGATTTCGGTGAGTGGGCATCTAATGGTAAGTAAACAAAAGAAAAGTTAATTATTTTAACTTTTACAGGTTTTTTTGATTTTTTATTCATGTGTATTTTTTTAAAATTCCATTTAATGCCCCTGAATTGATCTATGTCCCTATGGATATACATACATTCAGGGACACTGAATGGGTGTATTGTATGTGATTTTGGGATGTACAGTAAATGCATTGTTTATTATGCTCTTTTATTGCCCCCGTATGTTATGTATATACATACAGGGATAATACATGATTATTTTGCTAATGTTCATGTATCTCATGTATTTCTAATGTATTTTGCAGCTTTATTTATACATTTGTGTGTGTAATGTAATTTTTATTTAGTGACATGTTATTTTTAATGGCTTATTTCTGGTAGTTAGATTTGAATGATGGTGGTTACTTTCAATTAGAATTATTTTGGCAATGGTTTGGCTTTAGGAATTGAATAGGGAATTGTATAATTGATTTGGATTGTATTGTAATTGGTTTAGGAAATTGATTGATTGATGGTAAATTTCTTTATGTTGCATACTTTCTATTTGATTTTGTTGATGGCATTTATTTTGAAATTGATTTTGCATAGTGTTGCATGATGCACAGATTAATTGCATCATGTACACGCTTAATGCAATTGTGTGATATTTGATATACATTTGTCTAGCTGCTGGTTTAATTGTAAGATGCAATGTGGTGATTTTAAGATTAAGATTTCCTGTTTTTATTTATGCATGTTTTATGTGTTTCATAATGGGCAAATCATCTATTATCCATATCTGGATAATAGTTATTTTGCACATTATTGTACTGTATGTGTTGGGAGGGGGGGAGATTGATGTACTGCACCGACACACTTTATTCGAGCAAATACCCAGTATGTACCTGGCAGATACCTGGAATGCGCCGCTCCTCACCTCTGACAAGCCCCGTTGCATTTGCCTTCCCAGCCTGGGTTCATGCCTGGCTGACGGGCGGCTGATCTGTTAAATGATAATGATTAGGATTTAATAGGCTGCAATGCTTCGCGTGTCTACCAGATGGCATAAATTCATGAATTGTAATGCAGTATATATATATATATACTGTGCAGTATTGCAGCCAGCGGGAATAAAATGCTTCAATCCCTGCTTGGAAAATACCTCAATGCACTCGGGCAGAAAACAGTCACAAACCTCAATACACCCGGGTATACCCGAATTCGTGGGACTAGCCGAGCTCGAATAAAGTGTGTCGCCAGTGTATTTAATGTATAGGTCAGGTTTATTTTTTTCACATACAGGGTTGGTTCCTTTTGGTCTGTGGGGGACCTCTGGAGACCACCTGAGTTCTCCTCGGGCTTTCCACAGGTACCAGGCTGGAGGTGTCCATGGGGGATACCTGCAGGGAAGAATCGGCATTATTTTGGCAATGGTTTGGCTTTAGGAATTGAATAGGGAATTGTATAACTGATTTGGATTGTATTGTAATTGGTTATGTGTTTCATAATGGGCAAATAATCTATTATCCATATCTGGATAATAGTTATTTTGCCCATTACTGTATTATATGTGTTAGGGGGCGGGGGGATGTGTGTTGTATATTGCTATGTTTATTGGGGGCAATTGTCCCCAATAAACATGCTATTGTGCCTGAACCCCTTCATTGCCTAAGCGGATAGCCGCTAAGGTCATGAAGCTGCATTAATGTCTTGGACGCTATAAAGATGGCGGCGACATTGGCGACATTGGCCTCCGATGCCCCATACTGGGGCCTGTAACTCAGGAAGCAGGGGGTCTCTGAGGCAGAAATCAATGCGGTTCAGCTCAGGGGACCCCCTGCTCCCGCACACTATTATTAAAATGTACTTTAATGCAGCTTCATTACCATAGCGGATAGCCGCTATGATAATGAATTTATGTTTATTGTTGTGTGTGTTTTGACAGTAGTGTAGATATGTAGCGGTCTCCAGAGCTACCCCGCATTGGTTTCAGCCTCGGGGAACCCCTACTTCAAGAGATACAGACCTGTTATGGGGTTCCGGTATCCCCTGCAGAATGCAAATGTCCCGGTCACGTGATGCGGAAGCTTTTAAAGAGCAGGGGATACTGGCACCCCATAACGGGGCTTGTATCTCCTGAAGTAGGGGTTCCCCGGACCTGAAACCAATGTTGTTCAGCTCCGGAGACCCCCTGCTCATGTACACTATTATTAAAATGTATTTGGTTTGTGTACGATCGCCTGTAACAGCCTTGCATGGAGATGGCAAATCTCCATGCAAATGTTCCAAGCGGCTTTTTTTCCTATCAGCTAGCATACGTAAAGTTTAAGAACGCTAGCAGGGGGGAAAAGCTTGCATGTACGATAATCCAGTTTTTGGCCCGTCTGAGTGAAAATGGCCTCAAGGCCTTAGTGAATCGCGTCTCCGGCTTCACTTTGTAATGGACGTGATTTTTAATTTCAAACAGATGAAAAAGCACGGAGCTTAGTGCATAGCCCCCTAAGTAAGAAAGGGTAAAAAGCGTAAACCCATATCTCCGGTTCTGTAAGGACTAGAGGGCTGGAATTGGCCACCATGTAGTCACTGCTCCGGCATGATTGCATGGCAATTTCCAGCCCTCTCTGATCAACAGAACGGAGTTTAGGTAACTGTTTAAAATGCGATTCTGCCATTGACTTCAATGGCAGAGAAATGCAATTTCTAATACACGTCAGTTTAAAATTTATTTCTGTAACACCGGTTCAGTGGGTCCCAGCGAGCTGAAAATTGTCCACCATGTAGAATACTCTACGGCATGAGGATCTGATTATTATTATTTGTAGCCCGCTCGGCCCAGCCGAACAGATTATTTTAATATATATATATATATATATATGGGGAAAGGGGGGAAACAACGGCGCAAATGACTGTTAACTGTATAATAAATTTGAGCATAAGTAGAATGGGGGTATGGTTTGTCAATGATTCTGAAATGAAATGAAGAGAAACAAAATATAGTGAAGTACGTTTAGTTAAAATATATGCGCAAAAGTAGATCGCTACTTACAAAGTAGCAGATGTAAACAAGCATGTAGGATATTATAATCCTCTCCATCCTGCTGCCTGGAGTTGCTGTATGGATCCTTCACGTACCAAGCCAAGATGCGCCGTGCTGGTTCTCCTCTGCCTGCAGCCCTTCTCAGTGACTTCCTGGTTGATCCTCTAGTCTCGCGAGACTAGCCCGCTGACGTCACTCCGCTGAGATTTTGGCCGAAATGTGGATATAATATCCAGTAATGAGCAGGGGGATCTGCTGGCATGTGATGTTGGATAGGGATGCTGAAAGTTTGTCATAGAGCCTCCTCCCTACTAGTTTCATCCTGGAACTAGGACTTCATCTGGGGAATGTGTGTGTCTAACTGCTTGTTACTTAAATAGCATATACATGTCCCTGATAGGTTAATTAGATAACCAGTATTAGGATATATCACAGGTGGACACAATTAGTTCTGATATCAATATACAAAATGTTGAAACCCATCTTTTATACATATTGTTAAATAAAATTACAACCAATTTTAATACACATGATCATAAAATTTATATTTAAAGACATAAAATAAATAGATTATATTAATATAAAATATATATATATTCTGAATAGATTTATAAAGATTTTTTCAAAAAGATTCTATTAATCTCATAGATGTTAAATTTATCAAAAATGGCAATTGGTAAGATGTTAATTGAATGTGATAGTTTCAAGATACGTTATTTCAATATAAATATATATGATAAAGATACCTTGTTTTAAGGTGATCAATTTCATCAATAGGTTACTATTTTCAAAATATATATATTAGGTATTGTTAAATTAGAAAGATCCTTGTTAACAAATTGGAAAGATCCTTATTAGCATATATAGTATATTAGCAGGTTCAATCTACATGATTTTAACTGGTTATAGACTGATTTTATTAAATGCAGGAATATTTAGCAGAGAAAAGCACCTAAGTCAATGTCTGTATTCAAACCAAGTGGAACTAAGGTTTTCATTGTATGTATCAACTTGGTTTCCAGTTTAGAGATAGCATTAATATTATCACCTCCTCTCCAAGTTTTGGCTAATTTATCTATGCCAATACTTTTTATACCTGCTGGGTTGCCATTATGCTCTTCACAAAAGTGCTTAGATAGAGTGTGTTGTAAAAAAACTTTTTGTATGTTAGTAATGTGTTCCACAAAGCGTAACTTAAGTCTCCTTGTTTTTTGTCCTATATATTGTTTTTTACATGGGCATTGAATTAGATATACAATATTTGATGAATCACAACATATAAAATTCTCAATTTCATATGTTTTTCCTGTATGAGTTGAAGAGAAATTACTAGTTTTTTTTATCATTATGCAAATCTAGTTTGCACATTTTACATTTTAGACATTTAAAGAAACCCTTAGGTTTCAGAAATTTTCCCACAACTGTATTTTGCTTAGAAGTCTTTATGCAACTTGGAGCTATGGATTTTTTCAAAGTATCTGCTTTTGTAAATAATACTTTAGGGACCGAAGGTAGATGTAATTGTAAGATGGGATCCTTTTGAACCAATGGCCAATGTATTATTTAGTCACGTGTGATGTCACTTCACTGTACACAGTTATTGATCATGCACAGGGGTGTTTAGCTATTCAATTAGCTTTGGAACAAGAGGGTTTATACACTAAAGCACATATTGATTTTTTAGTATCTTTAATTCAATTCACTTTAACACACAATTATTTCTGGTTTAATGAGGAATTATTTTTGCAAATTAAGGGCACTGCCATGGGTACTAAATTTGCACCGAGCTATGCAAATTTATTCATGGGGATGTGGGAAAATCAATATATATGGTCACCACACAAGTTCGGTGCAAATTTAGTACTATGGACACGTTTTGTGGATGATATATTTTTTATTTGGAAAGGTGTTAAAGATACACTATTATCATTCTTAGAATATATTAATTTAAACACATTTAATTTAAACTTCACTTCTAAATTCAGCACCAGTGAAATTGAGTTTCTTGACTTACTTATTTATATTGAAAAGGGAGGTATTTGTACCAAAACCTATCACAAACCAGTCAGCTGCCTCAATTATATTGAGGCGGATAGTAATCATCTAAATATTTGGCTTGAAAATATTCCTCAAGGTGAATTGTGTAGAATTAAACGCAATTGTACCAATAACAATATATATGAAGAACAAGCCAAAATTATGCTTGAGAAATTCGAATCCAAAAAATATAAAAAAACAATTTTGGACAAAGCATATAACAAAATAAGTACAGTCTATAGAAAATAATTATTAAAATATAATAAAGTTCAAGGTGCGGAAGAGGTTACGCAGTTTGTAGATACACCATTTACACTACCGACACACTTTATTGAAGAGTGGTCGGTACCGCAAGCCGGGAAATCTCCCGGCTTGCTAGTGGCCGCCCCTCGGCGTGCCGCGCGTCATAGACGCGCGGTCACGCGTCATCGGGAGCGTGCGCCCCCTGCACGCGCGTCCAGGGGCTCCCCGAGGGAGCCCTGGTGTCCTGCGATCGCGGGACAGCGGCAGGGGGTTCCGGGGGACCCGGCGGACCCGGCAGCGGTAGGGAGAGCGCCCCGATCGGAGGGCGCTCTTCCGCTGCTTCGGCGTGCGCCCGTCACTCTCGGGCGCGCGCCAGGCTACTGCTGCGGCACAGAACGGGCAAATGCTCGAATAAACTGTGCCGCAGCAGTATTACACAGTATAATCCACTAGCTCCACAAATTAAAAGAATAATCAAAAAACATTGGCCATTGGTTCTAAAGGATCCCATCTTACAATTACATCTACCTGCGGTCCCTAAAGTATTATTTACAAAAGCAGATACAGTACTTTGAAAAAATCCATAGCTCCAAGGTTGCATAAAGACTTCTAAGCAAAATACAGTTGTGGGAAACTTTCTGAAACCTAAGGGTTTCTTTAAATGTCTAAAATGTAAAATGTGCAAACTAGATTTGCATAATGATAAAAAAAAACTAGCAATTTCTCTTCAACTCATACAGGAAAAACATATGAAATTGAGAATTGTATATGTTGTGATTCATCAAATATTGTATATCTAATTCAATGCTCATGTAAAAAATAATATATAGGATGAACAACAAGGAGACTTAAGTTACGCTTTGTGGAACACATAACTAACATACAAAAAGGTTTTTTACAACACACTCTATCTAAGCACGTTTGTGAAGAGCATAATGGCAACCCAGCAGGAATAAAATATATTGGGGTAGATAAATTAGCCAAAAATTGGAGAGGAGGTGATAATATTAATGCCATTTCCAAACTGGAAACCAAGTGGATACATACATTGAAAACCTTAGTTCCACTTGGTTTTAATACAGACATAGACTTAGGTGCTTTTCTCTGCTAAATATTCCTGCATTTAATAAAATCAGTCTATAACCAGTTAAAATCATGTAGATTGAACCTGCTAATATACTATATATGCTAATAAGGATCTTTCCAATTTGTTAACAAGGATCTTTCCAATTTAACAATACCTAATAAATATATATATTGAAAATAGTAACCTATTGATGAAATTGATCACCTTAAAACAAGGTATCTTTATCATATATATTTATATTGAAATAACGTATCTTGAAAATATCACATTCAATTAACATCTTACCAATTGCCATTTTTGATAAATTTAACATCTATGAGATTAATAGAATCTTTTTGAAAAAATCTTTATAAATCTATTCAGAATATATATATATTTTATATTAATATAATCTATTTATTTTATGTCTTTAAATATAAATTTTATGATCATGTGTATTAAAATTGTTTGTAATTGTATTTAACAATATGTATAAAAGATGGGTTTCAGCATTTTATATATTGATATCAGAACTAATTGTGTCCACCTGTGATATATATCCTAATACTGGTTATCTAATTAACCTATCAGGGACATGTATATGCTATTTAAGTAACAACCAGTTAGACACACACATTCCCCAGATAAAGTCCTAGTTCCAGGACGAAACTAGTAGGGAGGAGGCTCTATGACAAACTTTCAGCATCCCTATCCAACATCACATGCCAGCAGAACCCCCTGCTCATTACTGGATATTATATCCAAATTTCGGCCAAAATCTCGGCAGAGTGACGTCAGCGGGCTAGTCTCGCGAGACCAAAGGATCAACTAGGAAGTCACGGAGAAGGGCTGCAGGCAGAGGAGAACCAGCACGGCACTTCTTGGTGTTCCATGTGAAGGATTCTTACAGCAATTCCAGGCAGCAGGACGGAGAGGATTATAATATCCTACATGCTTGTTTACATCTGCTACTTTGTAAGTAGCGATTTACTTTTGCGCATATATTTTAACTAAACGTACTTCACTATATTTTGTTTCTCTTCATTTCATTTCAGAATCATTGGCAAACCATACCCCCATTCTACTTATGCTCAAATTTATTATACAGTTAACAGTCATTTGCGCCGTTGTTTCCCCCCTTTCCCCATATATATGCTATTGTGTGTAGCTGAACATTAGGCAGCAACTGTTAATATTTTGGATGTACTGTAAACTGTATCTTTTTGCGCATTTGGTATTCTATAGTCTATATATACACACACTAAGTTGCAGCATTCTGGTCTGTTTAACATCAAAATGGATACATATCAATCAAATATATTTAATATTAGAGCTATGAGAGTAGTAGATATGTCAAATATTTTTGGTGATGATATAGTCATAGAAGATACTGCAATAGAAGCAGACAACCTCTCAGATTGTTTTCATAAACTAGAAAGACTCCTTATAAAAGAAAAAAATGATCTTTGGGAGGTAGAAACCTTAGAAAGTTATATATTGGTTAAGAGAATACCAAGAGGTTTGCGATTATTTAAATCACCCACCTAGATCCCATGGATGAAGCCTTTCTTTAAACTTGGAATGGTAAATTAGACTCATGTTCATTTGAACTGATAAAATTGATGATTCAGTTTAGAAGGAAATCATGGGAATCTGTAGATTCTGAAATAAAAAAATTAGAAACTCAATTACAACCCCAATATGAAAGTGAGGAGTACAAAAAATTTGAACCCATTTAAAAAAAAAGAATAAAAGAGGCAGAAAAAGAGATCAAACTTACTAAGCAAAAGAAATTTCGTAGGGATAGGGAAGATTATGAAAACAATAGTTATCGTAATTGGAAAAACATGAAAATAATTAATCAAGGGCCACCGAGAACTGATAATCATCAAAAAAAAGAACCCACAAATCATCATGGAAATAAGAGATTTAATAAAAAGAATTTTAATCCTAATCCTAATAATGGAAGAAGATTTTCATATAAAAGTAAATCTAGAGAAAGAACTCAAAAACCCCCAGAAACTAATGTAGTTTATGGAGAAAAAGGCAAAACTGACAAATACAGCTAAACCCCGTTATAACACGGGTCTCGGGGTCCACCCCGAGACCACCGCGTTACTAACGGGGTCGCGGGAAAAAAATGGCCGCCGTGCTTTAGCGCATATTCATCCCGCGGGACAGGAGATGGGAGCGGGCATGTCCCTCCTGTCCCCGCTTCCCCCTGTCACCGCGGGACAGGCCGCGGGGCAGGAGATGGGAGCGGGGATGTCCCTCCTGTCCCCGCTTCCCCCTGTCACCGCGGGACAGGCCGCGGGGCAGGAGATGGGAGCGGGGATGTCCCTCTTGTCCCCACTTCCCCCTGTCACCGCGGGACAGGCCGCGGGGCAGGAGATGGGAGCGGGGATGTCCCTCTTGTCCCCGCTTCCCCCTGTCACCGCGGGACAGGCCGCGGGGCAGGAGATGGGAGCGGGGATGTCCCTCAGGTCGCCGCTTACCTCAGATCCCGCTGCCTGCATGGAGGTGGTAGCGGGGGGTTTCTTCTCCCCACCGCTGTCCCTGGCGCTCCCGCTGCCTGCGCGGGAGGAGGGGGGGAGCGGGTCGCGGCCTTTCCTCTGCTCCGACCCCACCCCCGTCTGTGTAGAGTGAGAGAGTGTGTGTGTGTATGTATATATGGGAGAGAAAGTGTGTGTGTGTATATGGGTGTGTGTATGTGGGTGTGAGTGTGTGTAAGTGTCTGTGAGTGTGTGTAAGTGTCTGAGTGTGTGTGTAAGTGTGTGTAAGTGTGTGTAAGTGTGTGTGAGTGTCTGTGAGTGTTTAAGTGTGTCTAAGTGTGTGTAAGTGTGTGTGAGTGTCTGTGAGTGTGCGTAAGTGTGCGTGAGTGTGCGTAAGTGTGCGTAAGTGTGCGTGGGTGTGTGTGAGTGTGTGTGAGTGTGCGTGAGTGTGCGTAAGTGTGTGTGAGTGTCTGTGAGTGTCTGTAAGTGTGTGTGAGTGTGTGTGTGAGTGTGTCAGTGTGTGCAGTGTGAGCAATGAGGAGTGTGTGTGCAGTGTACAGTGTGTGTGCAGTGTGTCAGTGTGTGCAGTGTGAGCAATGAGCAGTGTGTGTGCAGTGTGCAGTGTGTGTGCAGTGTGTCAGTGTGTGCAGTGTGAGCAATGAGGTGTGTTTGTGCAGTGTGCAGTGTGTGTGCAGTGTGTCAGTGTGTGCAGTGTGAGCAATGAGCAGTGTGTGTGTAGTGTGTCAGTGTGTGCAGTGTGAGCAATGAGCAGTGTGTGTGCAGTGTGCAGTGTGTTTGCAGTGTGTCCAATGAGCAGTGTGTGTGCAGTGTGCAGTGTGTGTGCAGTGTGTGTGCAGTGTCAGTGTGTGCAGTGTGAGCAATGAGCAGTGTGTGTGCAGTGTGCAGTGTGTGTGCAGTGTGAGCAATGAGCAGTGTGTGTGCAGTGTGCAGTGTGTGTGCAGTGTGTCCAATGAGCAGTGTGTGTGCAGTGTGCAGTGTGTATGCAGTGTGTCAGTGTGTGCAGTGTGAGCAATGAGCAGTGTGTGTGCAGTGTGCAGTGTGTGTGCAGTGTGTCAGTGTGTGCAGTGTGAGCAATGAGCAGTGTGTGTGCAGTGTGCAGTGTGTGTGCAGTGTGTCCAATGAGCAGTGTGTGTGCAGTGTGCAGTGTGTGTGCAGTGTGTCAGTGTGTGCAGTGTGAGCAATGAGCAGTGTGTGTGCAGTGTGCAGTGTGTGTGCAGTGTGTCAGTGTGTGCAGTGTGAGCAATGAGCAGTGTGTGTGCAGTGTGTGTGCAGTGTCAGTGTGTGCAGTGTGCAGTGTGTGTGCAGTGTGTGTCAGTGTGTGTGCAGTGTGTCAGTGTGTGCAGTGTGAGCAGTGTGTGTGCAGTGTGCAGTGTGTGTGCAGTGTGCAGTGTGTGTGCAGTGTGTCAGTGTGAGCAATGAGCAGTGTGTATGCAGTGTGCAGTGTGTGTGCAGTGTGGCAGTGTGAGCAATGAGCAGTGTGTGTGCAGTGAGTGTGTGCAGTGTGTGCAGTGTGCAAAAAAAATGGAATTTTTAATTTTTTTTTTTAATTTTTTTTTTATTATTTTTTTTAAACGGGAGCCACGGGAAAAGCGCGTTATAACCGAATTGCGGTATAACGAGGCGCGTTATAACGGGGTTTAGCTGTATGTGACTACAAAAGAAAAAAAGATAGGAAAGAGGAAAGATTACCAGATTTAGAAAATCTATCACAAATTGAAATTGTTAACAGATACGCACCTATTGAATGCTCAACACCTTTTTTAGAGAAAGTTCAGAAAGTAAATTGGGACATAGGGCCTCATGCAGTAAGCGACGATTATGTGAAATCGGCAAGCTTATCGATTAGTCATGTTATTGGCGTTTTTCCCTCTCCGTATGCAGTAAGTGCCGAATACATTCAAAATCAAGCCGAAAACAAATCCGACCACTCTCACGATGATGAGCCGATCACACACAGGTGTATCGGCGTGCGTGGCGGGGTGCTGTTAGGTTGCACAATCACAAATCTTGCTGAATCAGGCGAAACAAGCATGTTTTTGATTGCGCGCCATATTTAAAGGCAACGTGTACTGCTAATCATTCTCTGTGTTGTTGGGAGTGAGAGAGAGAGAGACGCACAGAGCTGGACGATTGAAGATTTGCATATTGACTGAGAGACTTGTTGTGTATTGGGTGAGCTTTGTCCTTTGTTGTTTTGTTTACATCTTTGTCTTGTTTTATATGTGGAAGTGGTTCGTGTGATTGCCTGTACATTTCTTGTCTGTTTTTTGTGAGTGCTGGAAGTATGCCCGCAAAGCGTGGGAAGAGTGATGCTGGTGGGAGTGGGACTGCTACTCGTGCGAGTACGCGTTGGAGTGAACGTTCTGTTCAGGGGAGTGATGTTGCTGGTGCACCGAGTGGTGTTGCTGAGAGTGGGAGTGCTGTTGCTGGGAGTGGGAGTGCTGGTGCTGGGAGTGGGAGTGCTGTTGTTGGGAGTGGGAGTGCTGGTGCTGCGAGTGGTGTTGCTGGGAGTGGGAGTGCTGTTGTTGGGAGTGGGAGTGCTGTTGCTGTGAGTGGGAGTGCTGGTGCTGGGAGTGCTGGTGCTAGGAGTGGGAGTGCTGGTGCTGGGAGTGCTGCTGGTGGCGCAGTTGCTGATGGGGTGGATGGTGGTGGCGTGCTTGCTGGTGGCCAGCTTTTGGAGGCTCTTCCATTGGAAGAAGGAGAGTCCAGTCAGCACCAGCCAAGCTCTGACCCTAAACCTGCTCGGAAGAAACGTGTGGAGAAGCCACGTAATCCTCGCTTCAATGACCAGGAAAATACAGCTCTTGTCACTGGCATTCTGGAGCACTATGACAGTATCTATGGACATTTAGTAGGTAAGTGTACCTTTACATTTATTATTCAAATACATGTGATCCTAGGTCATCTGAGTTTTGTTCATATGCAAATATGGGTACACAATATCTTTCTATGTTCATTAGTGTGGAAACACAGCTTTTTATCATGCCTTACAAGGACAAATAAACACAGCCGGTCAATTTGCCAGAACTGCATACAATATGAATGCAACCTTGCTTACATGTATAGGTTTAGTAGTGAATGCTCATGTGCTTCACATATTACACATAAAACAGCATGTTTGCTATCTCTTGGAACAGCTAGCAGTGTAGGAAACTGGTGCTTATATTATTATTAATTCACCTCATATCTTTTATATGTTTTTCAAGGGCGGACAAGTGCAGCAAGCAAAAAAGAAATGTGGGACACAATAGTCATTGGTGTCAATGCCTGTGGGAATCGTGTCAGGGACAAGTATCATTGTCGGAAAAGATTTGATGATATTAGGTCCAAATTGAAAAAGAAAATACAAGACCAACGCGTGCATGCTACTGGCACTGGAGGTGGGCCCACACCACAACGTCTCATATTGACTCCATTGGAGGAGCTGCTTCGGCCAAAATTACTTACCGTCGTCGTGGAAGGCTTGGCTGGTGACCGTGACATTGGAATTTATCCGTCACAATTTCCAGCAGGTGATAAATATTACTGTACTAGGCGTGTCGTTGCTTACACTTATTTTGCATATTTACACTGCTTTTTATACTGTCTTCACAATATAAGCATACCTGCATCTATATATGTATATGTCTGATTCTGTATATATATATATATCTCAAAATAGACATATATGTAGTAGTCCTACTAAAAGCAGTAACTAATATAGCACGTGCCATTGCGTGCTCATTTACATGTGAATTCCCAAAATGCATAGCTGCAGTGGAAGCAATTGATGGTGGGCGAAGATGGGGAACAACAGGGTAGTACACATGTGTAACACATGTTAATCAGAAATTATTACTAGCTACAGGTACAGAACAGAAATATGTAGAATATTATTGTGTATTTTATTTATTTTACTCCGACAAACATGACATTACTGCCTATTTTAAGCATGCATCAAATATATTGCATGCAACGGCCTACAAACATCACTTGCACTATCACATCTATAGTTGTTTATGAAAAGGTCCATTTTTGCTTTAACTCATATACAGACAGCATAATGAGGCACACGTATCATATTTTATGTCATTGTTTTCATAACTTAAAAACTGCACACGACTATTTAGCTCATCTACCATTGTGTTAAAGCAGCTGCAATTAATATCTCATCACAGCATACACTTCAACAGAGGGGGTGGGGTTCAGCACACACACTAATTGCAGCCTCATTTTAGGGTCAACTTAGTTCACACCATTTTCACCTGTTTCAAGTAATTGAAAGGTGTGGCTGATCAGGCTTTTTGGGGAAGGGAATACCGTTATTACAACCTGACTAGCACAACTGAAGTTAATCACACTCATTTGAAAGCTTCACTTTAGCTACTAAATGCCCCAACAACTCATTACTTATCAAAGCGTACGTCACACATTAGTTCACTCATATCTATAGTTGAACTACTATCAAAGACACATTATCACACACTGCATGTGTTGTCTTGTTGAGTCACAGCCACATTCAGGTGTGCCACATCTTCGATTAATGTACCACACATATCCTCTACCAAAAACAACACTTTTTGCAATATGACCACCTTCATGATTACCATTGTGAATGGTCATCTCATGATAGTTATGTACATTATGATACTGATATCACTACACAACATATGATTTTAAGGTACAAATTTAATCTATTTATCCTCACGCATTACTGCAGAAACATAGTATGTTGTATGTTAGGGAACTCAAAACTTCTAAGTACACAGGCATGTACAGTGTTATTACAACTATTTATGTTCACTTTCACACACATTTTCGGTTAAGCAACTGATGTTGTTAGTTAATCATAAATACAGAACATACAATAAGTGTTTGTTCAATATTTACACATGTAAATGTCAAACTTATGTTATTGTTATATATAGTTGCCCCTGGAGGACATGTGTCACCTGAGATGGAACAAGTGTCTTCACCTGGGTCAGCCAGCTCAACACAACTACAAGGTGAGTGTATCAGTTGGTGGCCATATAATATGTGCTCTTCTATATGTTATGTTGTCATGTTCATTATTTGTTTTGCAC